>NC_082387.1:19098852-19151352 GCF_031168955.1 Gadus macrocephalus
AAGTGTAGTAGAGGTAGGATAACTGTAGAATAATATAGGAGTGTAGCAGAGCGAGGAATGGCCCACCTGTTATAATAAGCGTTATCATATATAAAGTGTAGTAGAGGTAAGGCAACTATAGATTAATATAGGAGTGTAGCAGAGGGAGTAGTGGCCCACCTGTGTGATCTCCTTCCTGATGTTGACGATCCGGAACCAGTGTCCGAGGCGCGGGAAGCAGTCCAGCTCCTCACTGCGCTCCTCTAAGGCCACTTTACTCTTACAGGACAGCTGGCGGCTGAAGTACTTCACCAGCTTCCCCTGGGGACCGGGACACAACGTAGCAGCAAGGTTAGCCAGCAACACAGGGGGGTCACGGCTTGCTACAGCTCTGTATGACTGCAACCTGGCTTAGGGTCGTCAAAACATAAGTTGGTGGTCGCCCAGAGGATCCTGACTCTACTGGGTGAACACGAGGGCTATTCAACCACAGCTCAGCGGAAGGGAAACCTTCTGAAACGTCAGGCGTTTTACTAAGTTTGTAAAGCGTTCACTAGTAGTGACTAGTGAAAAGGATTTGGCAATGCACAGGGCTGTAGCGCTCATGATTGTTGAAACAACAAACAATTGTTTGGCTGTTATTTTTGACAGTCACTGACCCACAAGAAAGCTCTCCATTCAACGATCCTATTGCACTAAAAACAACACAGGATACTAACAGGCCACCTGTACATCGATGCACGCATTATTTCATCAAATGCAGTTCATATACAAATTCATTATAGAAATCTGAATCAGGAAATGTAGAGGGACGAAATCGGAAAGTTAATGATTATCTGAGTAATGAAAAAAGGAGCCAGTTCATACATGTATCTGTTTTGCGGGGAACATGGACAAACCACAACGGTTTCAGAAGTTCTGAAGAACCACACAAACCCCTCAGTACCGTTCCTGAGACTCAAGACTACAGTTCAAATCTGGACAATACAATGATGTCTTGATGATGCCATCGTCATGTCTGCTCATACTACATTATTAATGCCCTTTTCATATTCCTTGCATGCCTTTCTCCTGAGGAAAATCATCAAAGTACACTTTGTTTGTATAGGAGCTTTAAAAAGGCAGTTTACAGATTGCTTCAACCAGCATATTTAAAACAATGAAATCACAATGCAGGGAAACATAACAAGAGAATGTAAGAGGTGGAGTGAGGGCAGAAAACAATAATTACACACTGAAAAGAAATGTGAGATAAAATAAAAAATAACTTAAATATGAGATATCACAGATTTAAAAGATAGAATATTCTAAAATGTTTCACAATTAAATGCAATTAAAAGATATTAGAATATAAGGTACAACATCAAATTAAATCGATAAAAGTGGGTTTTCATTGCTCCCTGACACAAGTTGGGTTTTATTATTAGCTTATACTCCAACCACCATCCACTCCCACAAAAGTCTAACTTTACTCATGTGTGTATGACAGAGCAATACACACATACTCACTAACATGCTGGAGCTCATGTAGATGTAATGCAATGTGAAGCTGGGCCTGTTTGTGTAAAAAAATTTGCATCGATTTTGTATGATTTAGCATGACTGTGTCCTCCCGACAGGGAATATCACTGTGTATCTTCGAACACTTAATTTCTTTAAAAAACTGAAAGCTTCTCTGAAAAGGTCTAAGAACATTGTTAATATGACGTTAAATACAATAATATGCAATTAGCTACTACTAGGTCTAATCATTTTACACATATACACACTACAACTGTTTGAAATTACAGATTTGATTTCAAGTGTTTTGAGACCGTTTAATTCAGTGTTTCGTTTCTGCTGAATCATTTTCAGTGTGTCATCCACCAGCAGCTCTCTTAGTCATATTGGTATAATGTGAACTGCTTCGCCTTACAGCACAAAGTACAACCATCCTGAGAATATGGTCCTCCATTGCATGTCCCTCAGATTATTCCATCAACAAAGCATCAGAGGAATAATTTGACAGTTCTTGAACATTAATAACCTTTCAATATTATTACCCCTAAATTTGTGTCTTCTCTGTTTCTATTTAGATCGGACCAGGGCAGATTTTTACAACTACAAACATTTGATATAGATTGAAAGTATAACATACCTTGTATTTGGTTTGCAGTCTATTTATTTCTAGTATTTTCATAGCTCTCTCAAAGATCATTAAATTACAAAAATTGCACGTGGATATTATTTAAATGATGGATAGATGGAATCTGTAAGCATGTTGTCTGTCATGATTATTTTTAGAGTGTCATGCAGACTGTTGATATAGCTGTGGCCAGCTCTAGTGTGTGTGTGCGTGTGTGTGTGTGTGTGTGTGTGTGTGTGTGTGTGTGTGTGTGTGTGTGTGTGTGTGTGTGTGTGTGTGTGTGTGTTTGTGTGTATGTTTGTGTGTGTGTGTGTGTGTGTGTGTGTGTGTGTGTGTGTGTGTGTGTGTGTGTGTGTGTGTGTGCGTGCGTGCTTGCGTGCATGTGTGCATGATAAGCACAGTTTGTGTTTTTATCAAGATACTATTTCTTCAGCACTCTCATTACTATGACCCTATTCCTCTCCTTTCCCCTCCCACTGAGGACGAGTCCCTTTCATTGTCAATGTCAAATTATTCAAAGATCAGACCTTTTGCTATGTAGCAAACTTCAGGTTGACAAAGAGTAACCTAAAGAGAGAGGGAAGCTAGTTGCTGTCAGTTGCTGTCCAAGGTTCTGAAGTAGATGTTTCATGGTACAACTAGGATTTGCTTACATAGAAGGTACTTGAAAACTTGCTTAGAAGAGACAACCACTCACCACAACTAATTCCACTACTACTTATGATAATAGTTATAGCGATAATAATAGCTGTGGGGGTTTCAGATTTACTACGACCGAATGATTTGTGGTTTAATTTGAATAACAGCAAATGTTTAGAATATGACACACACTAATGAAGTTAGCTAATGTCTTAAGCCAACTGAGGAGAGAAGCACATAAATTGAGTCTCATATAACTCAACGGTTGAAACACATCCCTTCACAATAGTGAAGGGTAGACAGTAGTTAGGGCGAAGGCACACAATGATCCCAATCCAGAAGTGGTCAACAGTGACACTTCAAGGAAAACTGAAAATTGGGAACCACTGGACTAGAGGCCTGGTCCTTACACAGTTCTTTCAAATTTGTCAACGCACATACTGTGTCTCAAAAAGATGTCTGAGAATTTACATTCCAGTATCACAATGTGCACATTGCAAGAATATAGAAAGAAAGTTAAGCATTCACATTTCCGTTGGGGAAAATTATAATCTGGTCTTGAAACCAGGAATTTATATGGGGCAATCACTATTGCAGCTAAATCCAAGTTCATGAAACTAATGTGAACAGGTTTACAAATCAACCCCTGAATATGTTTCTAATTAAATTGAAGTGGGAGATCATTACATGCTCATACTATTAGTCTATAGTATACTCTTAGGCCTACTATGCTATAGTATACATTTGGCCTCCAATACTATATCATATATCAAGGCCTACTATACTACAGTATACATTTGGACTACATTACTATATGATACATGAAGGTCTACTATAGTAAACATGTTGGCCTGCTACACTATATAGTATCATTTACTATACAAACATTTTAAATACTATAAAACTATTGTGCTTGCATGTTTATGTTTGTTTTTGAAATATTACAATCTCCTCATAACTACAATATAACTACAATATAGTTATCTACTATACTACAACTATTACAGATTTCCATGCATCATCCAGATAAAATGAATAAACAAACTTTATTATACTTTATAATCAAGCTACTTTTGGCTTGCCTACCTTTGAATTACCCTGGACACAAATAATGTGTGAAGGAGAGAGAGAGAGGGAGGGAGAGGGTTACCCCAATAAGACAGGACACCTAGGCGGCCTTAAGTACTAAACACTTTGGCTTGCCAAGTGTGTTGTTTGAAAAGCACGCCTATAGGCTATGGCCTACCTAAACATCCTACTAGTGGTTTCAGATTGTATGTGTTTCACATCCCAACTACGACAGATATCCGTGGGTAAGGACCTTCGCCGAATACCCTGTCGGCCAATTAAACGCACAGCAATAAAAAATAATGGACAGCGATTAGGGTAGCCTAATCTATGCCCCTCTTTGCATTCTTAGACTAATACGGCCCGTTCTGCGGTTGCCGTGTGAAGAAAGGCACAGGAAGATGGATCCTGAGTGTGCTGTTCATTGTAAACACGGCTTGCTAGGCCTTGGCCAGGCTCGCAGATAGAACATTGTGATAGAGACGAGTGGAGCGAACACCTTCTCCCGCCACCTGCAGGATGACGGCCCACTGCAGACCCGCGTCTTGATTTATTACACTGCACAAAACACTGCCTCGCACCACGGTACACGGCTTGTACGTGGAAATGCACCGTAACACACGCATTGCCCCCCCCAGTTGACCACGGGTTAACACATGTTATTAAAGAAAAGATGCCCAGCACAATATGCACACCGTGGCCTCGCAGAGACGGGCAGACGTGACAAACCTTTTCATAGTGAGGATGCATTACAAAATGTTGTCGTTTTCAACGCGATTGCTGCTTACCTCTAGCGTCCGGATCTCCTGTTGTGTCAAGTCGTTGGATGTGGCACATTTGGTTCGTAAACCTTCCAAACTGGAAATGCTGATGTCGATCATATTCTGCACCAACTCGCACTGCTGCAAGGCTTTTTGCAAAGTAAGATGCTGCTCTTCGCTTTTTGTCATCTCTTCGTCCATAGTTTGCGAGCAGCGGTGCGGTTTCTGCAGTTGAAATCTGTTTATAAAACAAATGTGGAAAGACCCACAAAATAAATCAGCCTGCCAAACGCCATGAAACGACCAGCGGTGTTTTATCTCTCTAAAGCGGATTTAAGCCGAGAGCGAGGCGACTCCATTGCAACAGTCCTTGTAGTTCCTGCGGTTTCATAAAGATGTCTTTGATTGTATGCTATATCAACCGCAATATGAAGAGATTGAGCACAAATACAAACTGAACACGGTTTGTCTCAGCATCCATTGAGCGTCGCTCCGTTGTAAGTGGATATGGGAAAGAAAAATATATAAATAGCCTAAAGATAAAAAATAAACAGTTCAGTGTATCGCTAGAAGCTCGCGCTGTGGAGGCCTTTTCATTTTAAAGGTTCTGTGTGAATTGCATGCAAGGACTCCCCGTTCCCCGTGGCAGAGCAGCATCCCACCACACCGACATGATTTCTGTCAATCAAATCCACGGCAACAGCATCGCATCACCCAGGGAAGCTGGATGGGAGAAGCACCACCGCGACGCGCTGATCTCGCGAGACGACCGAACTACCTTTTGTATTTAATAATAATGGTGGCAACTTACAATAGGGCCAACATACATTTAACATACTTATTGTTTGATACATACTACATCACACATTTAAACAAATATACATAGTGAAACAGGTAGGTGTACATGAAGGCCTATATTAGTGGTATCGTAGATCAATCTAAAACTTTTGGTAGCAATTATAGCATACATTGTGTCAGACAATTATAAACGTTTCTCTGTTTAATGTGTGAGTGGGAGGTAAGCAGACGGGATCTGAATGATGTTATGCTGGCGTGTCATCACATTTTCACCTCCTATATGCCGGTGGTTACCTTGAGACATTTGTACGACATTTCCTACCTGTCATCTGCATTGTGTCTCAACACATTGCAGTGTCTGTGTGTGTTACCTGAGCATGTTCATGTATAACTATATTATTCGTAGTTACATTAGAATACGACTAACTACGATTTATACCTCCTACCCGTTACAAGAGAATTCCTCTCTCTCTCTCTTCCTCTCTCTTCTCTCTCTCTCTCTCTCTGCTCTCTCTTCTCTCTCTCCTCTCTCTCTCTCTCTCTCTCATCCTCTCTCTCTCTCTCTCTCTCTCTCCTCTCTCTCTCTCTCTCTCTCTCATCTCTCCTCTCTCTCTCTCTCTCTCTCTCTCTCTCTCTCTCTCTCTCTCTCTCTCTCTCTCTCTCTCTCTCTCTCTCTCTCTCTCTCTCTCTCTCTCTCTCTCTCTCTCTCTCTCTCTCTCTCTCTCTCTCTCTTCTCTCTATATATATATATATATATATATATATATAGGCCTAGGTTATTAGGCCCAAACAGTTCAGACTACGTTTACAATTATAATCCCATTTGCGATGAGAGGGCAATTTTGGTTTGCAAAAACTGTTGCACACTTTTGAATTCAACAAGTCGCCTTTATGCAAGATCTGTCGATTTACATAAAATCCGTCATATTCTAATAAAACAAGAACAAGACTGATCCACACTATTTAATTGATTTCCTGGTGTAGTCTTTATACAGCTGCTTTCTGAACGTATTTATCATTATAGCCCCGCCCACGACATCAACAGAGTATATCTGATTGGCTTAGCTCAGTGACGTCCTACGCACAGCGCGCCAAACGTGTGTGGAAACAGAGCAGTTCCAATGCTTTCTGTGTGTTCATAACTTCATAATTAATAAAGAATTCATCAAATTCCGTGATTATTACGGCGATGGCCAATACTAGCAAAGATACTCTGAAGGCCAGGAATCTACCATGGTGAGGATGACGAGATCTAGATGTGTTAGTGATGGAGCTAACTAGTTAGCTGTCGGCTGCAGGAGGCTGACAGGTTCAAGTTAGCCTCTAGCTTCCTTTGCTCTGCTTTACTTTTTTTAAACTTCAGACATGTGTCTACAGATACCATATCGAGGTTATCATTACGACCTGCGATACACGGCACTGGTTGTGTGATGTTAATCCTCTATTTGATTCATTATATAATGTTTGTTTCACTGCTTTTGAAGGGTGGAAAAATACAGACCCCAGACTCTGGATGATCTCATTTCTCACCAGGATATTTTAACCACCAGTAAGTACATGTTATCCTTATTACAACAGAAAGGACATATTATCTTGTATACTGCACTAGTAAGTTCATGATGTTTTAGAGTACAGTAGAAAGTAAATGTTTTATCTTGCATTACACTGGAAAGTACATGTTATATCTTGTATTAAACTAGAAAGTACATGTTATATCTTATATTACACGAGAAAGTACATGCTATATATTATACTACACTAGAAATTACATGTTATATTTTACATTACGTTAGAAAGTACATGTTATATCTTATATTAGACTAGGACGTACATGTTATACCTCATATTACAATAGAAAGTACATGTCATATCTTATATTACACTAGAAAGTACATGTTATATCTTATATTACCCTTGAAAGTACATGTTTTATATTATATATTATCTTGAAAGTACATGTTATAACTTATATTACACTAGAAAGTACAAGGTATAGCTTATAATACCCTTGAAAGCACATGTTATCTTATTTTAACCTAGAAAGTACATGTTAGATCTTATATTAAACTAGAAAGTACATGTTGTATCTTATATTACACTAGGAAGTAGATTCAACTTTGTTGTTATTGCACAAGTAAGGAGAACCAGTACAAGCAGTACGAACGAAATGCAGCTTACATCTAACCAGTAGTGCATCATCAACAAGTGCCTTTCCTTATGGCAGTGCTTAAATAAAAAGAAAAATACATAAGACACTAAACGCAAGTCCATTATTAAAGTGCATCGAGTTATGAGTAATCAGACAGTCCATATCATAAGTATAAGCAGTATGATCATATAAAGTAAAGTTCATTGTTGAAGTGCATTATTAAGTGCATAGTGGTCAGAGAGGTAGTCTGATAGTCCATATTCCATGTTCAAAGGGAGAGGGGGGCAGGGCAGAGGAAGTGGCAGGGGCCGTGGCGGGGCCTTTGTGTTGAGTAGTGTTACGGTGCTATGAAAGAAGCCATTTTTGAGCCTATTGGTTCGACTCCTGAGGCTCCTGTAACGCCTCCCCGATGGGAGTATAGAGAACAGTACGTGACTGAGGTGTACGTGCCATATTTTTACATTACACTAGTAAGACACTGAAGTCCCTCTCCATCTCTCTCTGTTGATCTGTCCACCCCTCTCCCTCCATATCCACTCTTCTCTAAAGAAGAAACGTGTGTGTTTGTACAACATAGAGATATATGATGGCTATATGTGATAGTTTGAGTACGTGTTTCCTCTGGGTCTGTGCTCCAGTCCAGCGGTTTATCAGCCAGGACAAGCTCCCGCACCTCCTGTTCTATGGCCCCCCCGGCACGGGGAAGACCTCCACCATCCTGGCGTGTGCCAGACAGCTGTACAAGGAGAAGGAGTTTAACTCCATGGTGCTGGAGGTGAACCCTGCTCTCCGTTTTAACCTCTAGGACATATTCGGGTGGGTTATTGATTTGACGTTTAATTTGACATTTACATTTGAATGGTTGTAATTTGTAGCTGAACGCCTCAGACGACAGAGGTATTGACGTGGTGCGAGGTCCCATCCTGAGTTTTGCCAGCACCAGGACCATATTTAAGTAAGCATCATATTAACGTAACTGCTTTGAGTAATCATCCCTCTTACTTTTAGAATGAGGCTATTCTTAAACTCCAAATAGGGGTCGAACTGAATATTTTTTTAAATATAAAATAAATTGCCTGTTTTTGTTTTGTGTGTCTTTTTTTGTTTCCCCATCAAACCAGAAAAGGCTTCAAATTGGTGATACTGGACGAAGCGGATGCCATGACCCAGGATGCCCAGAATGCATTGCGGCGAGGTAAGCCATCTGCTTGGCCGAGCAGCTCCTGCTGTGCCC
This sequence comes from Gadus macrocephalus, assembly GCF_031168955.1. Lineage (NCBI taxonomy): Eukaryota > Metazoa > Chordata > Actinopteri > Gadiformes > Gadidae > Gadus > Gadus macrocephalus. The sequence continues at coordinate 19,107,606 of NC_082387.1, forward strand.
TACCCTGCCTGCTGAGTAGCCACTCTGCAGGCTGTGGCTGAGGCTCTGGTGCAATGAAAAGACCTTGTCGCTTTACTATTGCATTGCTGTTATTTTACAGTACGATTGCAAGTTTTTATTATTGCGGAGTAAAGCGAGTTGACACTTCCATAGGGTTAAAGGGGGATCATATGCATGTGCTGTTGTATTGCCCCCTCTGAGCTGAAAAACCCAACAACCATTAACATTTGGGGACATAGGAAAATCCACAGATAAAACATATCATTGATATTTTTATTTATAAACATGAAAATGAATTTGAGACGACATTCCCTCCTGTGGAAGTCACTTTCGTTTTTGCTTGGTCATATAGCAAACAATCTGCTAATTACAGAGGATTTCTCCTTGGGTCGCATCATTAATCATTAAGAGAATAGATTGGGGGGAGCATCTTGCTCAAGGGTACCACCAGGTAGGCCTTGTAACATAAAAACGTAACCTACCTTGTTTATTTGTGTTAGGCCCGCTAGGAATGCGAGTTTGTGCACATTGCAGATGGGATACATTTTCAGGTCTCTGCTGGAGCTGATATTCCCTTGATTTCTTAAGCTTTAGTTATTTTGTAATATTCTGTTGACAATTCTGATGTGGTTCTCCGGTGCTTCAGTAATTGAGAAATACACGGAGAATACGCGGTTCTGCCTCATCGGCAACTACCTGTCCAAGATCATCCCCGCCCTGCAGTCCCGCTGCACGCGCTTCCGCTTCGCCCCGTTGTCCCAAGACCAGATGATCCCCCGTCTGGAGTACGTCATCCAGCAGGAGAGGTGGGTGGTCTCACCATGATACTGGCCTCCACTAGCCTAGTCACCTTAACCTCCACTAGCCTAGTCACCTTAACCTCCACTAGCCTAGTCACCCTAACCTCCACTAGCCTAGTCAGCCTAACCTCCACTAGCCTAGTCACCCTAACCTCCACTAGCCTAGTCACCCTAACCTCCACTAGCCTAGTCACCTTAACCTCCACTAGCCTAGTCACCTTAACCTCCACTAGCCTAGTCACCCTAACCTCCACTAGCCTAGTCACCTTAACCTCCACTAGCCTAGTCACCTTAACCTCCACTAGCCTAGTCAGCCTAACCTCCACTAGCCTAGTCACCTTAACCTCCACTAGCCTAGTCACCTTAACCTCCACTAGCCTAGTCACCCTAACCTCCACTAGCCTAGTCACCTTAACCTCCAATAGCCTAGTCACCTTAACCTCCACTAGCCTAGTCACCCTAACCTCCACTAGCCTAGTCAGCCCAACCTCCACTAGCCTAGTCACCTTAACCTCCACTAGCCTAGTCACCTTAACCTCCACTAGCCTAGTCAGCCTAACCTCCACTAGCCTAGTCAGCCTAACCTCCACTAGCCTAGTCAGCCTAACCTCCACTAGCCTAGTCAGCCTAACCTCCACTAGCCTAGTCACCTTAACCTCCACTAGCCTAGTCAGCCTAACCTCCACTAGCCTAGTCACCTTAACCTCCACTAGCCTAGTCACCTTAACCTCCACTAGCCTAGTCACCTTAACCTCCACTAGCCTAGTCAGCCTAACCTCCACTAGCCTAGTCAGCCTAACCTCCACTAGCCTAGTCACCTTAACCTCCACTAGCCTAGTCAGCCTAACCTCCACTAGCCTAGTCAGCCTAACCTCCACTAGCCTAGTCACCTTAACCTCCACTAGCCTAGTCAGCCTAACCTCCACTAGCCTAGTCAGCCCAACCTCCACTAGCCTAGTCAGCCTAACCTTCACTAGCCTAGTCAGCCCAACCTCCACTAGCCTAGTCAGCCTAACCCCCACTAGTCTAGTCACACTAACCTAACCCTAACCTCTACTAGTCTTTGCACCCTCACCTCAACTAGTTTAGTCACCCTAACCTCCCCCAGTTCATTCACCCTAACCTAACTGTAACCTTCCTCGTCTACTCACCCTTACCTCCGCTAGTTTATTCCCCCTAACCTCCCCCAGTATATTCACTGTCTAGTCACCCTGACCTTATCAGTTTATTTACCCTTAACCTCGTTCCGCCCTAACCTAGAAACCCGCGCAGCGAATCCACGGCGACTAATCTAAGTAGAATGAGGGTTTAAGTGTGGCGGGAGAGTGTTGTGTTATTTTATAACCTGTGAGTTTGATCATATGAATCAAATAAATGGGTTGATCCAGGAAGCAGGGAATTGCTTAATAATGATCTAACCTGGGATCCAACAGTCCTACTATGATGTAGCAGGGGTAGACGGCACAGTCCAGGCGAGAAACCAGAATGTGCAAGGGGTCGAGGATAATCTCATCTCAGCTTGATGGAACTTTCGGAAAGGTATTTCTACAAAGCGTTGACAACCTTGTTGTTCTGGCAGCATCGACATAACTCCCGACGGCATGAGGGGCATCGTGACTTTGTCGTCCGGAGACATGAGAAGATCGCTCAACATACTGCAGGTACTATGAAAGGCTTTCTACCACAGTTTAGTTCACCCATTGTTAAGTCATATAGCGGACACTCTTATCCAAAGTGACTTGGAAGTGTCATTTTAGAAATATTTACGGCGTCCTGCTCAAGACTACCTGTACATTGGGGTTTATAATTTGTGTGTTGACCGTGCCTTTTTCGTATTTAGTACATCTCAACAGAAACGTTTGTGTGTTGACCTCCCAGAGCACCAGTATGGCGTATGGAAAGGTCACCGAGGAGACTGTGTACACCTGCACCGGTCACCCCCTCCGCTCCGACATCGCCAACATCCTCGACTGGTCGCTCAACAAAGACTTCACCGCCGCCTACCAACGTATCCTTCAGCCTGTTGTGAGAAGACACGGGGACAAATGGGTTCCTGCGGAATTGTACAGACGTACATTATTGTTCAAGAAAACCAGAGTAACAGTACACCAAATAAAAAGCCTGAAACGGCCTGAAGGTAAATTGATTAACCGTCAAAGAGGTTATTGCAAGGGAGTTGGAGTCTAATATTTGGAGGGTTAAAGCATGACAAATCTCGAAGCGCTGCTGCATAATGGGCCTTAGCACTGTCCTGACAGAGATCCTCGAGCTGAAGACCTTGAAAGGCTTGGCCCTCCATGACATCCTTACAGAAGTCCACCTGCTGGTACACCGAGGTAAGGCCCGGTGGGACTGATCAGGGACAAGTCGGGTTGGACGGTAGAAATTACATTTATTGAACATTAGGTAGTTACTGTAACACACGTCACCTAGGTGGCTTTACTGGGTTCCTGCAACCCCAGAACACAGGGAGATGACGTTGAGAGACCAGTTTATTTGAAGGCAGAGTTTGAAGGTTTGTTGCATGCAGCTAAGGTGGGGTGAGGTCAAAGCTCTCCTGAGTGTGTGTGTCCGTGCTGATGGCTGATTTATCCTGGGTGCCATGATCACCGAATGTGGTGTGCAGCTACACCCAGCCCCAGAGTCTACTCAGTCGGACACGTCCAGACAACAGCAGACCTAGCTCCATATGGGTGTGAGCTGGTTTGTAGCATCAGCTAGAGTGTATTGTACAGAACAGACCAGTCTGTTTGGATGTGAGCGGTAACATCAGCTAGAGTGTACTGTACAGAGCAGACCAGGCTTTGTTTGTTACGTCTGCATTCTAGCTCTTGTTGTTTCCTTGCTGCGGTTTCCTGGGAGACCCCCTGCTGTTGCCATGACTACTGGCCCTCTTGTTGCAGGGGGAGTTGTGTGTGTTTTTGCTTCAGAGAAGTTTTAAGATGTAAATGAAGTGGTGGGATTCGTATAGATTTTTTCATCTTGGGGAAAATTTAAGAAAGCACCAGTGGTCAATTTTTTTTATTTCCTCGTACGTTATATATGATCTTTATAAATACACAATCTATAGCATGATCCAGTGTCAGACGTTTTCAGAGTGGTTTTGTGAGGTCAACCATAAAAAGAAAAAAAACGTTTTGTTTCCCTTTTACCCTTGCAGTTGATTTCCCCCCAGCCATACGGATGGGTCTTCTCATCAAACTCGCTGATGTGGAGTAAGTTGCATCACTCAGACACAAGTTAAATTCGTCCAACATAACACAATAAAAACGAGACACATTGTTTTACATACAGACTAATGCAAGACAACAACTTGAAGAACATCAGAACAAATAGCACAATAACAAGGGTACATGAATTAACAATGTATTTTTCCCTCACACACACACACACACTCTATTTAGACACAGGCTGGCCTCAGGAACCAATGAGAAGATCCAGCTGAGCTCCATGGTGGCAGCCTTCCAGGCCGTGCGAGACCTAGTGGTCTCTGAGGCTCTCAAGTAGTCTATTCTGTCTACTATTGTTGACAGACCGGGGAACCATCACTCTTGGCTTTTTCCGTATAAAAGTTCTGCTTCATAGCATGTTTCGAAGTCATTGCGTTATTCAACAGCCACTGCGTTTCAGTAAGAAGACTTATTTTTTTGTCTATTGCTGCCAAATGCGCCCAGACGGAGTTGATGTTGCAGGTTCTTTGTTTTGTTTTTGCACAATACGTGTGTGACGGTTCCCCCCTAAGGAAGACTTTGAGAATAACGTCGGCCCATTCCAGGAACCTTGGCATGTTATGGAATGACTGGGATGAAAGGGAAACCTTCCAACAAGGTTCCAGTGATTTGCCAGGTAGACATGGAGGTGACTGAATGTGTTTAAACAAACAAATGGACTGGAATGTACCGAGTTGCAGAGTCACTCATTTATCTGCAAGATGGTGAACTTTAAGACCAGGAAGCTTACAAAATTTCTTCCTCGTCTTTAATACAATTACACTTTGTTACAGTTTTTTAAACGTTGAATATCTAAAATAAACTTTTCCTACTTTGTCCTTCCTATGTTCTTTTATTTATTTACAAGTAGATTATGAGGTAAATAACCAAAAAAATGGCCTTTATTCTATTAGAATGTAAACAAACAATTTGATATAATTGTATATCTTATTTACACAATAAATAATCATAGAAATATTAAGTGTGTGAATATCAAGAATTTGTTTAGTGCAATTATGGAGTACATCTCGATAAATTGCAATGTGTGCATTAGCAGAAAAGCAATAAAATCTTGTCATTTAACTAAAACACTCCCACTCTAAGAGTATGTAAACACACTAAATTGTAAAGCGCTGACTTTGCATCAGTCCAAAGATGAGTGAACCATAGTTTTTTCCTGACCACCCCTAGCTGTCATTGCATCCATGAACAGCCTCTGCAGAAGGACTCCAGGAGCTTAGTATGATGTCGGTGTTCTCAGAGAGCATGTGTGGTTCTTAAGTCCAAGCTAACTACAACCTCGCCACTTACTGTAAGTTAAAGATACGCCAAAAGCTGCAATGATGCGTCCTTGCTCATGTGCTAATAACAACTGATGCGTCATTACTCGTGTGCTAATAATTACCAAGTCGTCATAGTGGCTAGAAGAGTAACACGCATACACAAGAGTAACCCGCATACACACCCGACACCAAGACCGTGCCAACCCCACCTCATGGACGTGCTCTGAGCCCTGACCTTCATCCCTCAGGCTAGACCTTCAGTCCTTTAGCTGCCCCAGTCGTCTTCCGGGGAGCACGGGGTCTGCAGGCGGGCGGGAATGTTGCGGTAAGTGAGGTACTCCAGGATTCGCCGGGGAATGGGCAGTGCCTCCACCTGGTGGGTGGAGACCGAGAGACGCAGGGTGGAGCGACAGAGGTGGCAGAGGCTGGGCACCACGGCGGGCACCTTCCAGAACCGGACGTGGCCGTCTCTGGTCCTGGGGAGATCAGACAACATGAAGAGGCCAGAAGGCTTGCTGCTTCCTGTCGAGAACACGATGAGGAAGACCTGCATTTTGCGTTGTTCTTAAAGTGAATGATCAGGGCGAAAAATGTATATATATGAAAAGAATGAAATAGAATAATGGTCATTCTTATGGAAAATGTTTATTTTTCGCACTTTTCTTTGAATAAGGATGTGTTTTTGGTAATGGTTCTCATAATAAGGTTTTTTTTTTATACTGGTTGCAATAAATAGGAAAGTGTTGCTGGTACTGGTTGTCTAGTATAGGATGCGTTTCTTGTTGTCTATGAACAAGGACGGCCATTACCCGGTGGCCACCACTCCGCCCAGCGGGTGGAAGTTGCAGCAGAGTCCGTTGGAGGCCCGGTCCTCTTTGGTCTGCATCACCATCCCCTTCTGACCCAGCTCCCAGATACGAAGCGCCCTGCAGCCACACACACACAACTCTACTGAGGGCTTCACTCCATGTGTTGGAACAAACTGACGTCAAAAGATGTCTATATCCATTACCTGTCCTCAGTGACTATTGCTAGGTGTAGACCGTCATGTGAGAATTGGATCGCAGAGATCTGGTTCTGCCCGTAAATTTCACAGTAGTTGCTGTGGATAGAAAAAAAACAAATGAAATTGCCTTTTGCAAATGACTTGAGCGGGGACCGCATGGCTCATATTCAATGCACCAGGTGTGTTCTGAAATGCTCAAGTGATCTTGTGATACATCATGACTGCTTATAGTACAGATGTCCGTAGAGAGAAGCCAGACACATACCTATCTGTTGTTCATCATCATAACATCCAACATCAGGTGTGACCTTTCCTTGATTATGTCTAATGTACTGACCTGTAACTTCCTCCTAACAAACCAACCAGTGTTGTGATGAGTAACTGTTAGCCTGGCTATTGCCAGACCAAGCTCAATCGTAGATTGAACGTTGGTCTGGGGAAGCTGCTGTCATTTTCTTCAGCTGAAGATGCGTGATCATCGGGCCTACTTCAACTGACTCTGTACGCAATTGGATGCTTGCCGCCGCTTCCCTGTCGTCAGTGTGTTAAACCAGCCAATTGCGCGCCAGGAGGGAGAAGCCAGCTTGGTGATTGCCCCCCCGCAAAACCGTATCGGAAGCAGAAAGAAATGTATTGCTCTTCTCCAGACCCTTCTGCAGGGTGAACTCAAATCGCCGGCAGAATGGGCGGGGCTGCTCAATCTAAGTAACTGTACCTTTAGCGAGCGCTGCGGGGAATGTATACTTCACTACTTATTCAATTTATGTCCGATTTAGTACGGAAGGCTGTCAGGGTAGCACCAATTATATTTTTGGTTGGGGGGTGCGGGGGGGGGGGCATGTAATATGAACACCAGCTCCTCTACGGTGTGAGCATGCAGAACGTACACCAGCTCCTCTACGGTGTGAGCATGCAGAACGTACACCAGTGTGGCCAGCTTATCTGCAGTGTAAGGGTCCCACAGGTCGATCCACCAGCTGGAGCCGCTGAAGGCGGCAGTGGCCAGCAGCGCGCCGTCGGGGGAGAAGTGGCATGATGCTAGCAGGTAGAAGGTCTTGTGTGGCGCCCCCGTCAGGTTCCTGATGAACGTGTACGACCGAAGGCTCCACAGACACACCATCTGAGAAACAAAAGAGGCTTAAGAGGGTAAAACTCAATTTGTGTGTGTTACAAACAATGGAGAAAGATCCATTTGTTTGATTCAATATTCTGTAAATATCTAGCCACTGAGGGAAGGACGGAGATCATAAAGACAGATGCTTATCTCACTGATTAACTCACACAGGTTTGTTGACATGTCATGCTCGCCCAGCCAGGAGTGTTATTGTATGAGCACGTATTCAACCTAGCACTGAAACGCAAGCCACTCACTCTGTCGAAGCGGCCCACTGAAGCCACCATGCTGCAGTCAGGGGAGACACAGCAGCAGCTGATCCAGTCCTTGTGGCCTGTCAGAACCTGCACCTTTGGAACTGAACCCATGAGTACATAACACATTCATGCACTGAAATAATATAATGGTGGACATAGGAGGGGACAAACCCTTTTTAAAATGCAATGTGATGCAAATCAGCAAAAAAGGTCCCCGCAAAAACGATCTGGGCTTTGACTGCATGACATTTGAACAGGAAGTTAATGAATACCAAATAAGTACAGCCCTGGTTGAATTACTGAATGACTAACCTTTATGTTTCAAGTCCCATATTCTCAACGTCCTGTCGCGAGAAGTAGAAACAAGGGTTAGTTTTCCGTTCTGAGGAAATACCAGATTCCGTACGACTCCCTCGTGGCCACGGAGATCAAACAGAAGACCACCTTAATGTAAATAAGAACAAAAAACGACGAGTAATAAGTAGCCAGTAGTGCATATAGGTCAGAGATCTATTCAACCATTAATTAAAAATAAATAGGATCTCACCCGTAAGAACATTCCAGATTTTAATCGCTCCATTTTCAAGGCCCGTGGCTAGGAGTAACCGATCCCCTTTACTCTGTGTGTTTTTATGGGACAACGCGGGGGACTTGGGTGGTCTGGGTCCAAAGGCAAGTCCCCACACTGGCTCCCCGCAGCTGAAACTCTTGTCGCCTCTGTCCAGTTCACCTGCCTGGGTCTCTCTGTGGGTGGGAGGACACCGACCACAAGACGCATTATAATATTCATGAGACACGAAACGGAGGGGGATTTGGGGCATTTTTTTCATTTAAACATTTGTTATGGCTTATGAGAGTACAGTACTCGGAGTCAAGGGGCCAAGCGACGACCCATACGATCCCGTGACCCATGGACCAGGCGAACCACGCTCCGTCCGGAGAAAAGTCCACACTCCACGTCTCACAGCCCGCCCGTCCCTCCAGCGACGGAGGGCGCCTTGTCTTCAGCTCAAGGATGAGACTCGGGTCGGACACTATACGTGGATAAAGCATACGGTGGAACCAAAGCGAAAACATTGATATTATTTATGGACCAATGGGATTTATTCCAATCATCAAGCAGTACTTGTATCATCAATAGTTAGTTATTGGAAGATATGAGCATGAGATTAAATGTTGTTGACGTAGAAGTGTCAACATATACGTAGGCTACTTGTGATGGTAATGTAATGACCTGACTAATGTAATTCTACTTACATATGGGTTGAAGGTCTATATTTCTCTCTGCGGAACACATTGTTTATCCTTGACAGCCAGAAATATCACATTCCTGCCAGTTTTATAGCTGACTTCCTGAATTATTCAGTCGAGCCTATGTCGTTAAAATAGTTGGGTTGTCAACATCCGATCGGTAGTTCTGTTCGTCGCATTTCAACAAATGCCATACAATAATCAATAATCCGAAACCTTAACACCTTCTTAGACATCACTCTGACCCGACTTCCTGTTCGAACCTTGTATATATGATCTGGTTCTTACGCGTCTATTACGCAACATTTTCTTCGTCCAGTTCCGCAAGTGAATAGTGCGTGCCTATCTAGACTGAGAGGATCCTGAAATGTAGCGTTTTCCCGGTATACCGTAACGCAGTTTCCGGTCTTCTACTTCCTGAGCCACCGAGAACGCAAAAAACATGACAATAATAGAGTGGCGAAGTCACGCCTCTTCCGGTAGGGCTCATGGGACCTATGAGATCGAAAAATATGAATGGGTGTCAATGGAGAGAAAATAATTATTTTCTGGTCCCAGTCTTTATATGCCCTGGATTACACATATGTTGTTTGTGGATTTAAATGATAATTTTTCATGCAAAGAAAACTAAAAATGTTCGTGAAGAAGTTTGATAATTTTAGGTTTTATGTGAGGCCGCTTTGTGAACTACAGCTCTTCGCTGCTCTCGACGCATATGATATACGTCACCACACCCGCCCTTGGAACTCGGCACAGAGATGGCGATCTCTCTGCCCCACTTCACCGCTTTTTCCAAGGGGAGGATAAAAGCATCGAAAGAGGTGAAAACCATTATAAGTCGGGGCACGTGCAGAGTTTCAGTTATGCCGATGGGAAGATTGTCGGTCTTCTCCACGCCAGTCGCAGGGAGCATGACGTCACATACGAGCCGTGTAGTCTTTCTCGTTGTGTTTTCTCTACAGCCTTTATCTGAACAATTGCACAATAAACGGTCGAACTCTTTGCATGAAAAATTATCCTTTACACCCATTCATATTTTTCGATCTCATAGGTCCCATGAGCCCTACCGGAAGGGGCGTGACTTCGCCACTCTTGAGACTAATTATGGCGTTTTTTACGGAAAATGTGACAAAGTAATATATACACAAAACGTCTAACGGAAACGGATAGCCCCCCCGAGCCTCTTTCGAAAGTCCCTCCCTCTCTGACTCCGCGAAACCAATGTAACTATGAAAGTCCCGCTACTATGAACTATGAAAATCCCCTATCTCGGAACAGTTAACAGGCAGATATATCTCTTCAAATAGCTCTGTCCGATCCTAACGTAACGATGGAAATAATTTATAAATAATTTAACTTGACAAAGAAAAATATATTTATCCTATTTTATTTTTCACCAGGTTGTGAACGTTTCTCAAAAAATAATTAGACCAAGTCAGAAACGATCAGGATGTATTTTATTGTTTGATGAATTTGAATGGCTAAATTAATGATCGATTTTGACGTCTGACATAATTAGCCTATACAAAGCTCTAGGAAAGGTGCGCTGTAGAGCACAGAGCTCCGCAAGTGTCTAGGTTCTGACAGTAGGACATATAATGTGAATAAACAGGACTCCAGCAGAAGAACTATTGAATTAAAAGAACATTGGAAGTCTAGAATATGATACAACTTGACGGACAGTCAGAGACACAAAGACGGCGCAACAGTACAATGTAGCTAACCTAGTGGGAAGTACCCACCATTCATATTAGATCACTTGATGGTATTATTTACTAGAGAGTCAGAGTGATGTCAGAAAAATAAAAAAGATCAAATTTTAACCTGAAAAAATAATAATACAATTTGAAGACATTAACCAACCCACCGTACCAATAATTAATACACTCACACAAATCACAAGAAAGGTAAAAAAAAAAAAAAATACTTTTTGTACAGTTTCTCTGTTCACAGTCACATAAAGAGTTAATGTATCAAAAAAAAATACAATATAAAAAAACGGCCAGTCTTAGAACTTTATTAACTGTAGAGGATCTTCAATCTCTACAATGTTTTCCCTCTGCTGGGCACTCGTCTCAGTGGAGTCTATATCCTCGCCGTCACCTTTGACAATAAAAGTAAATTTTCCATTACGCAATGTATTTCTTTCAGCAATTATTTTCCTTTAACATTTTAATGGATTTCATGCCATGAATAGAACCTCTAGGACAGAGATGTATGGAGGAGAGCTATGGGTACGCACCAACAGGAACGGGGTGTATCTCAGCGTGGGTGGTGTGATGCCCGTTTGTCACAGGGGGGAGTCGAGGAACTGTCTGCTCGAAGACCTCTTCCTCAGAGTCCACCAGACTTATGACGTCTCCCCTGTCTTCCTCCATCCTCCTGGGGAAAAACCAACAGACATGTATGAAGGTGCAGCCCCTAAGTGGACTACAAATTGAAGCTTTAAAATTATAATGATGAACTCTGATTTATTGTGAGGTGTGGCGCCGCAAGTCGAATAGTGGCAAACTCACCCAAAGCCATTTCCTGGAAAAAAAAAAAAGGACATTGAGATCAGGGTGGGGGGTTTCAATAGTGTACATGTTATACAATGTACAGGGAGTCAGTCAGTCAGTCAGTCAGTGTGTGTGTGTGTGTGTGTGTCACATACCCAGACAGATCCGGTCGGAACTGCAGTACACCAGTTTAGCCGTGATGACACCGGTGCCGACGACGAGCAATGCGATGAAGAGGCCGATAATGGCCCCGGTGTAGGTGGATGAGGCTGCGGAGACAATTGAACGCAGAGATCACATGAGACGGTGTGAAGTTGGACCTGGGCGAGGCGGCAGGTTGATCCGCATTCCAGAGGAGGCCCCGCCCCCTGACTCCTGCATGCCCGCGCTCCGTTCCAGAATGCGATCCCGCTGGATACAAGCACAACGGCTTCCGCTTCATCTCTGCTCTAGTCCCATTCAAAAGGCAAAAGGTTTATTTCCATAGGACTCCCCCAAATATTTAATAATCAAAAAACATAGAACAAGTATTTATAGAAGCATCAAAAAAGAGGGAATTTGGAATTTGAAACCAGTGATGAAAGGAACTATATCCTATTAAAACATGTTTAATTTCAAGAGTTAGTGTACGCATGATAATACAATGGATTTGAAGAACACACACACACACACCCTTCACGGTCAGGTAGACCTCCAGCTCGCGGACGGCCAGGGGGTTCTCGCTTCGGCAGAAGTAGATGCCCTCATCCTCCTTGCTCAAGTTGTAGATGGTCAGGCGGAGTTCTGGGCCTGACCCGACCACCGAGTACTTGGAGCCGGGCTTGATCTCCACCTGCTCCACCCCCCTCCTCCAGGTGGTGTCGGCGGGTGGGACGGAGCTGTCCTCCGTGCAGGTCAGAGTCACGTTAGTCTTCTCCAGGGCCGTGACCAGTGGGTTCCCCTCAGGGTACGGAAGCTCTGAAAATGAGGAAGGAAGGCAGGACTAGAACCCGTGGGAGGTCGGGGGAGTTGCATACGGTTGCAAAGGAAGAAAACATCCTTTTCGAATGAAAAGGATGCATGCTGATCTTAACCTTTGTTCCAAGTCAGCCAGGAAAACATGTGCAGGTTTTGTCAGCGTTGCTACCAAATATTTAAAAAAGTCCCAATGAAGAGGTCTTCTCGAAGACAACAGGGCCGATTTAGGATAGGATATAAACCCAAAGAGGAGGTTTGAGGTAATTTGATCTAGTTGTACACAACATTACCAACAGGATCCATTACGTTGATCTCACGATCACATCTTTTGCATTTTCTTGGAACATTTGGCTGCAAGACCACCTTGTTGTGTGAAATCAAACCGTACTGCAATAACAAAACCAAAACAACTCAAGCCCGCCAACTCACTGAGATTCAGGAGACAGGACTTGTGTTCTTCCTGCTGTAGTGTGGGGTGCTCTGCGATGCACTTTAGTGTCTGGCCGTTGTACAGCCCGGTCCTGTTCAGGCTGACCACCAGGCTGTCGGCCTGGTCGGAGACGTAGAGGTGGTCTTTGGCCTGGGTGTCCGGCCCGTCGTGGATCTCCACCCAGCGTAGCATGGGCGTGGGGTACGCCCCGGGCCAGGTGCAGTTGAACTGGACCTCAGAGGGGTCCGGGCCCAGCTCCCACATACAGTCAGGGTGCTGCGCCGGGGCATCTAGTCAGCACCAAAACAACACCACAAGTCCCATTAGGGAGCCCACATTGGGGAGGTTATAAACGCCTAACAAACTAATTGCTTAACAAAGCCTCATGTACCTAAGCAAACCGCTAGAACATCCATCTGTTGCACAGAGGAAGGTCATCATGAGGTCTAACAATGTGCAGCACAAGAGAATTAAGAGAAATTCAACGAATAGGATATAAATCTCTAAATACATTTTCACGTCATTTTCTGTGATTTTGCCCATTGTTGCTACTAAGGTCAACTTCTATACGAAATAGTGGGTGTCCAAGCTCTTTGTTTAGGTACATTAAGGACCGCTGTTTTAGAACCTCTGTGACTTTGTGAACGTCTAACCCACTCACAGTAGACGAGGAGCTTGGTGCTGCAGTTGGTTCTGCGGGAGGTCAGGTTGCTCTGGGATTCACACCAGTACTCCCCCTGGTCACCTGGCTGGATGTCCGGGATGCGGAGGCCCAGCCAAGCCCCACGGCCTGACGCCAGCGTTGCATTGCTGGGGCCGGCCCCCCAGTGGCCCCAGGACAGAGTCCGAGAGGGCGGGGCGGATGAGCTGGAGCAGTTGAAGGACACGTTGAGGCCGCGGTACGCCACCAGCGTGCCGTTGGGGAGAGGGAACGTGGGAACAATGGACACGGACAACCTTTCCTCGGCACCTTGAAACCAGAGGAGAGTTTCAGATGTTTACTGCACCTTTCTATTGCTTTAGGTAGAATCTAACACCATTTATGATCCAAGACTCAGGTCATAAATGTTACCTAGCCCTAACCCTTGAATCATTTCGAGATAATCATGCCATCATGGCAATATATGACAACCAATTAACTATAGACAAAGTCACAGCACAAGGAAGGAAATGCCATGAATAATATCAGACAAAAACACACAGACTTACCAAGAACCTGTAAAGAAACAGTTTGGATCATGTTGTTTGGGGAGGTGGTGAGGCAGCTGTAGCTCCCCACACCATCCAGGAAAACCCCATGCAGAGAAATACTTCCGTTCTCCAAGATGACACAAACCCCAGCCAGGGAGCCCTCCTCACTGAAGGGCGGGAGCGGCTGTCTTCTCAGCACTGTTAGAATGTATTAAGATTGACTCATGTTCAATGCAAACAAAGCGTGTGCGTGCACATTGCATGGGGCTGGCTGGCCTGTGTGCACGGTTGCTTCACGGTTGAGACTGGGACAGGAAGTGTGTGTGTGTGTGTGTGTGTGTGTGTGTGTGTGTGTGTGTGTGTGTGTGTGTGTGTGTGTGTGTGATGGGGGGGGGGGGGGGGGGGTACTTACCAATAACATGCAGTTCAACACTTGCCTGAGTTGGGTTGTCTTGAGACGTGGCCTTGCACAGGTAGCTACCATTAACCGGAATAAGTCCGTTGACAGCGATACTTCCATTGTGCAGGATAAGGCACCGTCCAATTGTAAGAGACTCACCGTTGGTGTGTTCACCTGAAATCGGAGAGATGGAGAAATGCAGTTAGGATGTGTGTTATTATATACGAGTTGAGCATATAATATACAGGCCAATTGTCTCAAATCAGAGTTTGACACTCACCCGAAATATACAAAATAAGTTGAAGGAAAACCGCAGCGATAACAACCCTCATGATCGCTTCCCTACATATCGAGAGTATTAAACAAAGAGTCGCTCTTCCAGCCTGTCGGACAGGTCTACGCGCTCTATACTCAATACACAAGTTGCATTCGTCGTCTGCCCATTATCAAATAAAACCGCCACACCAGGCTATACTACATACACACATTCGCACATTTTACATGTCGGTGGTGCTGTCTACAGTTCTCCATTAGTTATTTACCGAAGCACGTTATTCCGGAAACTTTGCGATACCAAACCACACCCTGGTTTCACCTGTTTAAAGGTACAGTAAGGCTCCCTCTCTGCCCTGCCTACTTTTCTCTTTGCTGTCAATTGTCAAGTTGGCCAGAGTGAACTCCAATCATTCATGTAATTTACTAGATTCATAACTTTTCTCATTTTGCGAAGGTAGAATATATCGGTTGTAAAAACAAACCGCACATATAAATCAACGTGACGATGATTGATTTATATGCACTTTGCTGACTGCACGCCTGCACGGCGCCCTCTTGTGGATGACATAGGCACTACTGGTTCTGACTGACAGAACAGAAGTGTGCTCAATTTAGGAACTGAACTTGGTTAAAAATGCCTGTCGATCTAAGTGAGTGGACCGGGCCCCTGGCATTGACCGAAGTGGAGGACACGCCTGGACAGATCCTGGTGGTTAAATACGGCTCGATTGAAATAGATGAGTTGGGAAAAGTGCTTACGCCAACCCAGGTTTGTTGTCATTAGCTTGCGAAGCTAGCATGCTGCCTGGGCTCAAAAATCCATGTGGAATTGAACCTATGCTTCTGTGTAAACAACGTGCATTAAGTCAGAATGAGAAGCTGGGGTATGCTATGCTGCCAGTGGCCCATGCCATTAGTGATTAGAGAAGCTGCAGAAGCTTCCTCGATTTTCCCACACCATAACGCATCAATATCGTTGTTTTGTTTGGCTCCTGGTTGACGTAAAGGTGCAGAACCGACCGACTTCAATTGCATGGGAAGGATGTGATGCCAGCAAGCTATACACTCTGGCCCTGACCGACCCAGACGCTCCTAGCAGAAGTGATCCGAAGTTCAGGTGACCTATTAGGACAATAAAAAAACAACTGCATTCGTGGGGACGTTGTGGATTGGAGTAGAATAAATAGCCAACGTGAAACA
The DNA here is from genome assembly GCF_031168955.1 of Gadus macrocephalus. NCBI lineage: Eukaryota > Metazoa > Chordata > Actinopteri > Gadiformes > Gadidae > Gadus > Gadus macrocephalus. The sequence goes on from NC_082387.1 coordinate 19,123,478, forward strand.
CAATGTAAGCATAATTGACATAAGCTCTCTGACATAAAACACCCTGGACACTAGCTACAAAAATGTGACTGGCACTGCCACCCATAATAAATCTGCAAAATAAAGAAGAAAAATGTATGTGGTCTGCTGGCCTGGACTCCTAGGCCAGCCTGAGAATTTGGACATGCCACTGCTTCTGATCGATACTGTCTCCATCTTCCCCACAGGGAGTGGCACCACTTCCTGGTGGTTAACATGAAGGGGAACGACGTGTCCAGCGGCTGCGTCATGTCTGACTACGTGGGCTCTGGCCCGCCCAAAGGCACAGGTAGGAACACACAGAGCTGTATGTTCACAGCCCATTGAATATTTAGGCCTTTTGTCAACCCATTCAACACAGATGTCCATCTGTTGAATTTAGATGATCTTGCTTGCTTATAAGCAGCAATTTAAATTCAATACTGCTTATATACTCCTAAATAGAAAGTCTATTTCAAAAGTAAAGTGTTTACCATGAGGTAAGAATCTCAGCGAGCGCTGGTCTATTGACAGCAGACACGTTAGCACGGCCACATGTTCGGTCATTTTACACCAATGACACCGCAGCCGTCCACTGACATTACCCCGGTATTTCTCCCCTGCCACCCATCCACCCACCACCACCACCACCAGGCCTCCACAGGTACCTCTGGCTGGTCTACGAGCAGTCCGGCCCTCTCTCTTGCACGGAGCCAGCGCTGACCAACCGATGCGGAGACAACCGTGGAAAGTTCCGGCTGCAGAGCTTCAGGCAGAAGTACGGTCTCGCGGCCCCCGTGGCGGGCAGTTGCTACCAGGCGGCCTGGGACGACTACGTGCCCAAGCTCTATGAACAGCTTGCAGGGAAGTAGCCTGGAGCCTGGCCAGCGACACGAATATGCAACATCCAGCACTAGGGGTTCACTAGGAGAACCCCCATCCCATCAAGCAGTGGAACAACAATGTCCCTTCCTGAGGACAACGCCCTAGTCGAATGCCTTGTTTCTTGTTTACTAATTTCCACTGTTAAACACGCGGTTCGCAATAAATTTTGTTTCAGCACTACCATGGTGAGCTCCTTTTTGGCAGTTAATTATCATAGACTAGATGTGAATTAAGTCATAGTACCGTTTGTATTTTAATGGAAACCCAGGGTTAAAGTCAATATAACAAATATTATTTAATAATATTAGTGCATACCATATGCACTACTGATTTTGTAGAGGAAGCCCCAAGTCTCTTGACTAACAGGAAATTCTCTAACCAATCTGGCTAGTTTTTCCTGTTCTTAAAATAACGCTTTCAGGTTGTGTGCAGGGCTGCATCAGTGAACGCCCCTTTAACTCACTTTCAATAAGTAAAGGACAGGTGTGTTGCATCAACGCTTAATCAGCAGGTACCGGAGGAAGACGGTTTATACATGCAGTAGCACGTGTTTAACCGCTAGAGGGAGACATCCAAAGCAAACCAACCTACAAGTGGTGTTGGACTGGTTGTCCATGTATTGGGATGGGATAAGAGTCCCGTTTTCTTCCAGTTCTCTGGATTTAAATCATAATCCACAAAGAAAACCCAACTATCGGTGAGATGAGCACTTTATTTACAAATATAATTAAAATCTCCTGACAGTCATGCTTTCCTTTAACCTGGAAATGAAATTAAAGTGCATGCATTAATAAAGCATCATACTGGTTGGGCGTATAAGAAAATACACCGCTTGAATTGGGGTTAAAGCAAGAATGAAATAAAAAGATTTCACTGAATTTTCAAATTAAAATCCCATCAACAGATTACTTGACATCAATTAATATACAGGAATGTGAGAGGAGAAAAAAGAAATCTTTAAAAATCGGATTTGCGTAACATTTAAAATACATTACGAAAATAAGTAAAAGCTCTCGATAAATCCTTCTATACACAAAATACATGTCCCCTCGCTCCCCCCCCCCAACCCCCCCTGAAGCCCTTGTGCCTGCTGGGAGTTGGAGTTCACGTGTAATATGACTCACATTGGCGGCCAGTTCAGTGAAACTACAGAGAAACACGGAGAAGTAGCATAGACCCAACCCCTCAGTGCCGCAGCCAGTAATCAGTAATCCACGCAAAAGAAAATCATATTTAGTAAAAATCTACCGACTCACAGACAATTTTACTTGTATCAAATTATTCAAACGTTATATAAAAAAATTGTGACGACTAAATACCAAAAAAAAAAGCATTTGAAGCAGCTCCAAACTGTTTGCAGTACGATTGGTCATTGCTTGTGATCAGGGTTGTGTTAATGTGTGTGCTCTTGCCTCTTCTTTCTTTGTACTGATTGAGACAAACCAAATAATGTTACCCTTACAAGAGTCACTGCTCAACAAGCCAGCATCTCCTTCAGCCCTCCCTCCAGCTGTGGAAGTGTTTTCATCGCACAAGAAACAAAGAACACTGACAATGTTATCATTCTCCATTTTACAAAAGACATGACAACTACAATATTTCATCCAGCATTAGGTTGTCATCATGTATCGCCGCAAGGGGGCATACAGGTGTGTGTGTGTGTGTGTGTGTGTGTGTGTGTGTGTGTGTGTGTGTGTGTGTGTGTGTGTGTGTGTGTGTGTGTGTGTGTGTGTGTGTGTGTGTGTGTGTGTGTGTGTGTGTGTGTGTGTGTGTGTGTGCGCGCGCGCGCGCGCTTTCGGGCTCTAGAATCTGTGGTCGCCTCTCGCAGACCCGGCGGGGCCGAGCCCCCGGCTGGTCCTAGAGGCGCGTGGCGTGGACGTCTTCAGGACAAAGCGTCCCGCCGGGCTGGACGATGCGTCGGAGGAGGGTGGGGGGCGGGTGTGTGGCGGACGTCGGCCTCATCTGTAGTCGTCTTTGGGGTACTCCAGGGCCCCCAGGTTCCCGAAGCCCAGCCGCAGGCTCTCCATGTCGAAGCTGTCCCCCTCCCGCTCCTGGCGCTCCAGCAGGTGCTTGATGCGGTCGGTCCGCTCCTTCTGAAGGGAAACCAGCTCCTCTTCAATCTGGGGGAGGGGGGGGGCATCATGTTATGACGTCATCTACGCCCCTAACCCCTGCCTGTCTGGTGTAGTTTACAACGCACTCTGGTGGGGAGAGAACCATCATGTTCATATGTTATCTATGCCCTAAACCCTGCCTGTCTTGTGTAGTTAACAACACACTCTGGTGGGGAGAGAACCATCATGATACGTTATCTATGCCCTACCATCCACCTGTCTGATGGAGTTTACACACTTCCTGAAGGCAACAACCCTGACGTCATCGAAGCACTCTCCAGGTGCAGACAAAGGAACATGAAACGCAATACGGTAATCTTAGAGAACGACTGAGCATGCCCAGAAAACTCCACCACCTTCTCTGACCAAGAACGGAGGAATACTGCTTCTAGAAGCATGACATCATCCTTATCTCAGGGCGCAGAGCCCAACGCAGCCAGCAGGTGGCGACAACACCCCGCAGTTTGAGACGGCACCATCGGGTCAATTGGACTCCTGAACGGCTTGGGCTTCTTCTCTTTGTTGTCGTCTTTCTACTACTGCAGCGATGACGTCTTTGACTCAGAAAGCAACTCTTGTTGAAACCTAATCATCACATTTCGTGTTATTGTTTCGAAGGGAAGATGACTAAATGATGGCTAAAGTAGGATGTGTCCTGGCAAGTGTTTAATGTGCGCACATAGTTGTATAAGAGACCAACGTTACACAACAAGTACGCCTACAATAAGAATATGATTTGATAATAGATCATGAGATCATTTATCAATACAAATGGGACACAAGGATCTTTACCACGATGGTTGGTACATTACATTTAAACAGAATTACTTTCTATTTCGTTGTGGACATTTAATCTCACCTCAGTTTTATGAAGCTGACTACTGATGAAATGAGACCACAGTCATACACATTACATTGTATTCATATATGTACCCAATCACATCTCAGGCGGTTCATGTACATGATAAAGTCATCACTCAATGAGTGTGTCTAGGGCATGGTCCCCACACATGCGCACATGGATGTCATATAAATGTACTGTGAACATTAGCTGTCCAATGAGGATTAGATAAGATGTACACATACAAATGACATCTGCTCTCCGACGAAGAAAGCATGCCAGTCTCACCACCACCTGCGGCAAGCGAACTGTGTGTATGCGTCTAAAATGGGGGTACACTACCCCTATGGGTACTTTGGAGTACTGCAAGGGGTAATCAGAAATTAAGAAAAAATAAATAAAAGCTAACCATATATTTTTCTCACCCAGAGCAAGTTTTAATTATTAAAGCTAGACAATAGAAAATCGAGAAAAATATGGTTGAAAGATATACCTGAAAACAAGGCAGAAGGAGAATCTGTGAAAAAGAAAGCGCTTCCAGAAACACCACAATGTCCTCAGTTTCAGGAAGAATATACATTAATGGGATTCCCCTCTACATGCTCTGACCCACCCCTGGCTTTGTGCTTCTTATGTGGGGAGAAATTAGCTCACAGTAGCATGAAGCAAAGGCCCATGTTTCTCACTAAATTGTATTATTACGATAGTATTTGCACCCTTTTAATTTTCATATTTACACTGCCAAATAGAACGCACATTTATGTTCATTTTATTTTTTCCTTCTCCCAAAAATTGTATGTGTCGGTGAAGGGGGTACTACTAAGATATCTTAGAGGGGGGTACAATAGTACCCCCTAGGTCAGAACCACTGACCTAGGGGGTAGGAGACAAGTGGCTACAAAGTATTAAACTCCCAACGAAAGGTTGTGAGTTCGATCACGTAGACAGATGTTCTCAGTGAATGTGTAGGCATCCTTGAGAAAGATGCCCCCTGACCCCTACCTTCTCATTAATCACCTGGATCTGAATGCTTTTGGTAAAAACGTACCTCCATCCTTCCACCCACTCTCCCTCCCTCCCATCCACCCATCCCACCCCTCCATGTCTCTCTCCCTCCCTCCCCTCTCCCATTCATACCTGCCTCCCATCCCCTGGTCCAGCCCACTAGTCCCCCGCCCCCTCCCCCGCCCCCTCCCCCGCCCCCTCCCCCGCCCTCCAGACGCTCACCTTTTGTTCCAGGTGAGCGCGGCGCAGCGACACCTTCTGCTCCAGCTTCTGCTGCTCGCGGTCGTGCTGCGCCTCCGTCTGCATCTTGATCTTGCTCTGGTAGGCGTTGAGCAGCTCCATCTCCTGCTGCAGCTGCTGCCTCAGAGCCTGGCACTCCGCTTCCTGGGCCTCGTCCAGTCGCAGCTGGCGTGGGCCCAACCGGCCAAACCACACGCACAACACACAACGCACAGAGAGATGGAGAGAGAGAGAGAGAGAGAGAGAGAGAGAGTGGAGAAGGCCAAGGAGAATGATAAGGGAAGCCCAGTGGAAGAGTTGGGACGGACAAGATGGAGGACCAAGGGAGGGGGAGAAGAAATGGCGGGAAAGGGGAGCAGAGAGAAAGCGAGAGAGATGGAGGAGAGAATGAGAGAGAGAGAGAGGGATAGAGAATGAGATAGAGAGAGAGAGAATGAGATAGAGAGAGAGAGAGAGAGAGAGAGAGAGAGAGAGAGAGAGAGAGAGAGAATGAGATAGAGAGAGAGAGAGAGAGAGAGAGAGAGAGAGAGAGAGAGAGAGAGAGAGAGAGAGACATAGACATAGACATAGACATAGAGAAAGAGAAGACACACAAGAAACCAAAAACAAACCAAGATTGAGCAACAATTGGAATCCCTTTCACTCATTTCTAAAATACAATTTTGCCCAGAGACTTTTTTACAGAAAAAATAATAATAATCTAACTGATATACACACAGTGATGAAACAATGATGTTGTTTCTTTGTTTAGCGCCATGTTCATATTTTCATCAACCACTCCATAAAAAATGCCCCCACCGCCACCACAACCCACACACCACCAACCCAGCCCCGCCACCACCCTGGGCCAGCTCACCGCCTGCGAGGCCATCATCTCGTTGATGCTCTGCTCGTACTGCTCGGCCAGGATGGCCAGCTTGCGCGTCTGCTCCTCCTTCAGGGCCTTCAGCACGGCCTTGTGCTCCGACTTGGGAGTGACCTCCATCTGGTGGTGGCGCAGCGCCTTGTACTGCTTGGTCTGCACCTTGCACGTGTCCTGGAACTGCTTCTTGATCTGCAACTCCAGGGACTGGAGCGGGCGAATCAGAGGGGTTCAACGTTTCAGAGATCATGAGGATAATGGAAACAAGCTGAATTAGATAGTTAGTGGTATAATCATGTTAGTTAGTGTTGTACTCGTGTTAATAAGTGTTATACTAGTTGGGGTTTTAGCTAACACATGTTAGCTAGTGTAATACACATGTTAGTTAATGTCAGTATGCGCCCTGTACTACTCTAAAAGTAGAGTTGAATCAACGTTGAATCATCCATTGACGCAACAAGCTACTTTATTACAGCCCTTCAGTGTCCAGTGTCTCCCTCTATCCCGTCTCATATTTGTGACGCGTCATCAAAAAGGACAGAAGGTCGCAATGATCCATGTAAACCTAGCAGTGAAGTTCCCTAAGCAGTGCCGTCTTCCAAGCATCCGGATCCACGGTCTCCAAGACCAGCGTCAGACACCGCTGGAGGCCCGGTGTTCAGGCTGCAGGCGGGCCGGCGCGAGGCCCACTCACCTTGAGGTTCTTGGGCTGCTGCCGGAGCTCCAGCACGTGCTTACGGTGGAGCTCGCGTTCCCGCCGGTTGTTGTACTCTATCTGGTTCTCCAGCTCAGTCTGGTGCTGCAGCCGGATCAGGTCCATGCGCAGCTTCTGCAGGGTCTTGAGCTGCCGCTGCTCCAGCTCCTGGGTGGACTCGTCGTGGCGGATCAGCATGGCGTGCTCCATCTCCTTCTGGGTCTTCTTCTTGTTGAGCTCCTGAATGGAGGGGCGAGGAGGCAACGCTGATCAGGATGGGGGAAAGGACAGCAACGTAATGGTGCTATAAATGACATGGCATACATAAATATTATTGTTTTTTCTACTTTTCATTTCCTATAATTCTTTTTGTACATCTGCAAATTTTGTCTATATTAGCATTTCCTTACCAACTTTTGTGTCTTATATTTGCATGCAGCGCCCATATTGACCCCCACCAATGAATTGTCTCTAAACAGCATGCAATTACTGATATTTATAAACTCAATTGATAAAAAAAAATCACATATACTTAATTATAATATATGATATATATTCCCCATAACTATCAGATACCGATACAAAGCTTTAGGGATATTGTCGAAAACCTCATTAAAAGTTCAGGCCGATTGCGCAACAGAACCCTTTTGTTAAATTTCCAGGAGATTTGCAGATTATTGCGTTGGCGCCTTGCTTATTCGCTAATACGCTTACATTCCTCTTTACCCAAGTAAACACCTTAAAATATGGCATGCAGCAAACTCTGTGAGAAAAACTTCAATTTGTTTTTGCCAACTTCTATTTGGCTGCAGTGGAATTCACAAGTTAACTGCTCCACTGTCCATCCATCCATCCATCCATGTCTCGTGACAAAACATCATTATTGTGTGAGACGCCGGCCCCCCCCCACCTCGCGGATCTGCTCCTGCTCAAAGTCGTGCCTCTTATGCATGACCTTGCGCTTGAACGTGCGGCAGTTCCTCTCGTAGAAGACCCTCTGCTGGCCCAGGAGCAGAGCCTCCTCCTCCGCCTGCGAGTGCTGCATGTTCTCCTTGTGCTTGGACAGGCGCTCCTGCTTCTCCTTCTTGGGTGTGCTGTGGTCCTCGTTCATCTCCTGGTGGGACAGGGTGTGGGTGTGGGGTGTGGGGGGGGTGGGGTGAGGGGGTGGGGGTCGGGGGTTGAGGTTCGCAGGTCGGTGTGGAGACGAGGTTGGAGAGACGAGGAGAGAAGCTTGGGTTAAGGATGTTTTGTTAAGCTTTAGACTTGGAAGTTAAATGAAACCCGAAACGAAAACGGGCATGTTCGTTCTACCGCTGCATTCTATTGGTCAACAATACAATGTTAAGGATAATGTCAGTATTTGATAGCTGCAAATATTTGGGGTCTGTAAAATATGGATAACGTCCTGCTCAGGGTTTATTTCAAGTCAAACAGTTGAAGTCTTGCTGAGATTGTGAGGGATAAGGTAAGGCGAGTGTACTTTGGTTTGTTAAAGGACAACAGATTACAACAAAGCCTAGACTAAGACTCAAACTCAGATCAAACCTCATTGACTGATCAGAAAGAACGTCGCTATCAAGAACGTTAGCAGGGAGTCTATCTGGTAATAAATGCAGATTATTTGTTCGAAATGTTGCTAAATCACTGTCACTAAATGATGACTAGTTCAACCTCCCACGCACATCGTTGTGTCAGCGCAAAAAACACTCTTTGTTATGTACAGCCTCAATAAAAACTCTACACTGTAATGGTATGTTACGGTTTTGTAGAGATTGTGACTTGATTCTTGACGTTAGCTGAACCTAAATTAATTTCAATTTTTTAGTTGTGTCTCTTGTGTGATCGCCAGCCGTTTATATCATGACCTGATTAGAAGACTTCATATAGAGTTGGGCCACTCTGTTCCCTCTCTCTCTCCCTCCCTCCCTCTTCCTATAAGTAATGTGTTAAACATTCTCTTTTCCCAAAAGAGAACGGATGATGTCACTTTAGAAAATATTATATAAAAAAATAAAATATATCGTAGTAAAGTATATAAAATAACCTTCTCTTCATCTTGCCCATAATTTGTCTTAGGTGCGGGACTGAACGTAAGCTAAACTAATATACTTAACATATAAGCCTGATCCCATCACTATGGGGAATTCTGATTGGTTGGCGAGAATCAGTCTTTGATTCTAATTGGCCGGGTCTCTGCAAGCCATAGATTATTTGATACACTAATTTGAGTCTCATGTCAGCCCACACGCTGCATCACACTCACACACCATTATCTGCACTCATTATCTGTTCTGTTTCACATATACGCCCTGCGCCAATGTGTGGACGTGTGTGTTTTGCTGTTAATGCGTCTGTGTTACTGTTCATGTGTGTGCATTGCTGTTCCTGCGTTTGTGTTGCTGTCCATGTGTGTGTGTGTGTGTGTGTGTGTGTGTGTGTGTAGCTGTTTATGTGTTTGTAGCTGTTTATGTGTGTGTAGCTGTTTATGTGTGTGTGTGTGTGTGTGTGTGTGTGTGTGTGTGTGTGTGTGTGTGTGTGTGTGTGTGTGTGTGTGTGTGTGTGTGTGTGTGTGTGTGTGTGTGTGTGTGTGTGTGTGTTTACATGCACGTGTCTGTAGGTGCAGGGTGAGTCAACGGAGGTTTCCAAAAACAGCGTGTGTTGGTGTGTGTGTGCCTGGAGGAGGGCCTGATGGAGCTCTGAACGGCACACGGGGCTGTGTGTCACGCGCGGCAGAGAAGGCGGAGATGCAAGAGGAATGAGCTTGTGGAAGAACAACAAGAAGAGAGAAAGGCCAAACATGTGCAGACCTCCTTGATCTTCTCCTTGCAGAGCTTGTACTGTTTCTTTTGGGTGTCCAGGAAGGTGGTCAGCTCCTTCCTCTGCTGGGCCACGATCTGCTGCTGGAACTTCTTCTCATCCGTCAACGTGGTCTTCATCTGAGAGAGGAGACACACACACACACACACACACACACACACACACACACACACACACACACACACACACACACACACACACACACACACACACACACACACACACACACACACACACACACACGCACACACGCACACACGCACACACAGTGAGGGCTAGCTTAGAGTAGCCTGAATTGGTAAGCTAACCAATGTAGACTAACTGAGATGACTAATACACCACCAAGGTTCACACGTGATTATTTCATTCAAAGCCTCATATTAACTCTGAAGTAGTTGTAGTGTGTTGGACTGTATTTTTAACCAAAATCCTATGTTCAGATTAAGATAAGCTAATTATACAGTACACTCCCTTATATTTAAATAGCAGCAGTTAACTTGTGATCCAAGCAACTCCTAAATATGTAGTAGTAGTAGTAGATCTAGTGTAGTCATCTGTCCTGGCCACGTGTTGTGTGGATGGATGTTTGTGCATGTGAAGCCAGCAGGCGGTTCCCTTGAGCAGATTTTCTATCACTGGTTCCTTGTGCTGCATGCTTATCACAGAGATATGCAGTTTATTTTCAGCCCCTATGGCAGCGGTTCCCAACCTTGGGGTCGGGACCCGGTACGGGGCTGTGACTCATGTGGTATCGGGTTTTGAGAAAATAATAAATAACTTCTCTTATTTTTGTTTCATTGTTGCCGTGAAAAGTAACTCAAAACCTTAACATTCATAAAGCAAACTTGTTCAGAAAAAGGGGATTTGTTTCATCAATTCAAAATAGAACGGGCATTGACATTGGTGCCTGGTACCACTATCTTCAATAGCATATAGCGGTAGCTACCTCAATCTTGACGAGCACATAGCCTTAGGTACCTATATCTTTACTAGCACATAGTGGGAGATGCCAATTTTTTTCCATAGCACATAGCGGTAGCTAGCACTAACTTCACTAGCATATATTGATAGCTACAACTCCCTTCACTAGCACTTCTTGGTAGGTACCACTATGTGTGCCAGGTGAGATTCGGTAGTGCAATCACCATTGCTATCATGAACTTATTTTTTAGTACCCCAGTTGGATAGTTGAACCAAAATGGCGAGCAGTGGGAAAAAACCCTGCACTCTTTCTTAATTTACCCAAGGCTGCACGGTGTATATAACTGAAGCATGAACAAACCCTTTGCCCCAAGCCAATGGAACAAGCCTCTGTGCTGGGATTCACTTATTGGGACGGGTGGGACTCACTTATTCCCACTAACGCAGGACATATTGAATATTGATGTGAATGTGAATTTTCCATTAACTGGCTATCCTTCTCCTCTGTATGTTTCGTACCATACAACATTTATTTACGCCCAACCGGAGGAATCCTCAGATCGCTTGTCTTCAGGATGTTATTGATTTGGTCTGTTGGCTGGCTGTCCAGCTGTGATGGCCTTTACTCCTCCTGCACACTCTGGTCATTATCAGCCCCAAGCCTCCCCTCACCTCCCTCTCCGTGTGCACGATGTGTCGCTTGGCCAGCTTCTCCAGCTCGATGTAGGCGTTGTTGGCCTGGGTCTCCACCTCCTTCTGGATCTTCAGCCGGTGCTCGTCCATCTCGGCCTTCAGCTTGTTCTCCAAGGCGATCAGCTGCTTCTGGTGCTGCCGTCGCATGCGCTTGTAGCCGGACATCTGCTCCCGCAGCTCGCTCTCCTGCTCATGTTCGTGGATCTGCTTGGTTACCTGGTGGTGGGGGTTACAGAACCAAGGGTTAGGGCGCAGAGGGTTAATGATGGAGCATACACACCTCGATGATTGTGAGTGTTCCTCGTTGCCAGCGTTGACAATGTATTCCTGTGGAACTGAGCATTGAAGCCCAGCCTGTGTTGACGCTACCCTGGGCTTCCGGTTCCCCACCTTGGTGCTGCGCTTTGAAGTTAAAACTATTTCAACTTTGACCTGCTTGGCGCTGGCCTCTCAAAGTCTCCAATCATAGCAAGGCTTTGTTTCCAACTGAAAAGCAATATAATCTAAACCGGACAGCTTTCTTCATTTCTAAACCGAAGAACACGTTGAATGAGTAAAAACAACTGAATTCCCATATTGGGTGGCTATGTTCCCAAATGTCCTGCATCATCATAGGTTGACCGCTTCAGACTGAAGAGGTGTGAGATGAAGACAAACTAGACCCGTCTGGACCCTGCCTACGATGGCTTTCCAGAAACAATGTTGCATAGGATGACAGGATAACTGGCAATTTGGAATTCTGTTGCCGTAAACTATTCAATTGAATTAATGTCTATAGGTTCGTAACTTTGAACACACATATCATATAACATAATTCCTGGGAGATTTAACAACAAAAGGCTCACGACACACAAAACAACCATAGATCTCGCACACGCACACACACACACACACACACACACACACACACACACACACACACACACAGCAATGACTAGCAGGTTCTATGCAACAACAAATAAGCAATGAACAAATAAACTAAAATGAAATAATTAACTCAAATTGAAACATGCAATAGTTTTCCATTCTTTCTAAGAACCGGTTGCATATCAATCCCTCCGCATTGCCGTCGAGCTTAACGGTTGAGCTGTCACTCCAAAACTTTCCCCACAACAAACAAACAACAAAAGGGGGCAAAGGCGCCCTCACACCGACCTGGGCGCAGAAGGGGTTCTCCACATCCAGGTAATACTCGCTCCTCATCTTCTCATAACTTCCCCCCGAGCTCTTTAGGCCAAACATGATGGCAACGTTAGCCCAGCGCGCCAGCATCCAGAGGCTGTGTGGTGCATCCTACGCCCGTCAGACCCCAGTCTGAGCTCTGATGCCACCCAAGATCCCCACCCCCACCCCCACCGTCATACAAGGATCCCCCCCCCCCCCCCCCCCCCGCACCTTGCGCCCCCCTCTCTCTCTCCCAGTCCAACGACACCCTAACCGGTGCACACCCCGGGCAGCGGCGGTGGTGGCGGCAGAGGCAGGCGTGTGAACTGTGAATGAGGCTGCTGGGTCCACGGGCCAACGGGAGCACAGAGCCGCTCTTCAGTGGCGCCCGCGCTGAGAGGCGGGCAGCAGGTGGGTCACATGAATACCTCATTGAGAAGGAGTCCCCACCGCGGGGGTGGGGGTGGCGACTGGGTGGGGAGGGGGCTGGTGACTTTAGGGAGGGGGGGGGGGGGGGGGGGGGTGGGGGATAGGTGGAGTAGAGCTGTAATCTGCTGCTGAATCAATACCCCTACTGTAATAGCTTCTCCTAATCCCAGTCACTTGCCGCAAACAAAGCGCCAAGTCAGGTCATGTGATGGTTCTCTTTTTTCCCCGCACAGGGCTCGTCGAACGGCGTCCTGATCCTCTTAATTTTTACAGGAATACGGAAAGTGAAGGAGAAGGTTTTGAGTTCCGTTTTTTTTTGCACTTTTCTTTTTTGGAGACAGCATTCAAAATGTTGGTTCCATGTGGTTATGTCTTCAGGCTTTGAGTAAGAAGCATAATATTCTATAAACACTCATATTGGGTGCCTGCTCTCTTCCTGTGGATGTAGCAGTGAGCGGTAGGGAGGTGGAGCTGATCGTCTCATCTCCCTTGTTCAGGAACTGTACCGAACTGAACCTTCTAGATATGCACACATATCTAGAAGGACACCTTGTGAACACTAGTATACTGGTTAGAATTGTGGTTTGTTTGCTATAACCTGGTGCTTAGATTAAGGCTTCAACCCTTGCCAATAAGCGAATAAAAGGCCTCAACATGAGGTTATTGCCTTAGATATATTGATGCTCTGCTGCTCCAGGAGTGTGCGAAGTGGAGAAAATATACAAATTGCTGCATTGGGGTTCGTTCCTTCATTGGTCTACACAGTGGACTTCACCATCCACTATCCTATCTTCATCGTGTCCTTCATGTTTCCATCATTTTCCTTCAAGACCCCCTAACTTCCCTTTGAATTGAATGGTAATGTTCTTTTTTTTTTTTTTTTCAGCTCTTTATTTTCCGGGCTCCCTAATCGGCTTACAATAAAACAATGGAGGCTCTCTACAGCATATACTGAAAAGAGAAAAAAGACACAATAAAAAACATGATCAAACTAATGGTCCCCATCTCTCTTCAAATCCCTTTTGTTTACACGTTGATCCTCCAATTCCCTGGTTTGACTCTATTTCTCTCTCTCTCTCTCTCTCTCTCTCTCTCTCTCTCTCTCTCTCTCTCTCTCTCTCTCTCTCTCTCTCTCTCTCTCTCTCTCTCTCTCTCTCTCTCTCTCTCTCTCTCTCTCTCTCTCTCTCTCTCTCTCTCTCTCTCTCTCTCTCTCTCTCTCTCTCTCTCTCGGCAGTGATGTCATCGCTTGGTCTCCTGTGAGGGGCACAGTATTTCTAACGTTGACATTATATACAGATCATATAGAGGATGGCCCACACACACAGAAGGACTTGAGAGCTACAGGGGTAGTGTTGCTTGGAAACACGTGTTAATTTGTATTTAGACGTTTGCACACACAAACAGAACCATCACTCACATCTACCTACACACACGCACCACATTTACTATTGCTGCCTGCTTACTAGCGCCGCAACCATGACAACAGACATGGGAATGGAGAGGGTGGGCGGGGGAACGGGTAGTAGTGAGAAAGACGAGGATGAGAAATCCACTAGCAAGCATCACAATGCAGAGCACAACCTGGACAGACAGACAGACAGACGGGCAGACGGGCAGACGGGCAGACGGGCAGACGGGCAGACGGGCAGACGGGCAGACGGGCAGACGGGCAGACAGACAGACAGACAGACAGACAGACAGACAGAACAGATAGATGGAACAGATTGATGGATAATTGATATAGATAAATGGATCGATATAGATGAATAAAGAACGACAATCAAAGAGAATGAAAGAATAACCAGGAAAGGGAGAGTGGTGAAGGCTGTAGAAAGAGTAATAAGTAATTGAAACACATATCCGAGACTAAAAGGAGAGATGGGGGGGCCTCAGGGCTGTCTGACTGAGAGATACTCCGTCTCGACGAGCAAGCTCATCTAAACAATGTTAACCCCTGTACGTCTTTGAGAAATGTTTGGAAGAGAGCCAGTGTCTTTCAGCGAAGAAGCAACAGTTCAGACTGAAGGACCTCCAGACTAATGCTGGCAACTCTGCATCCTCTTTATTGAGTGGCCTTTATTTGGTACTCATTTTGTTTTATTTGTTTTCATACAATGTTGCCCAGTTCTTTCAGATCTTCCAGTACACAAGCCAACTGAAACCATGACAACCGCATCCTTTCGTAGAAGCGGTCTTTCATGACACAACCAATGGCATACAGTATTTCTCCTTGCTTCCTTCCTGAACGTTGTTATGCTTTTGCTGAAGATGGATTTCAATCAAGCTCTCTTTGGGTACATAGCTCCTTTCAATCCTCCCAGGTTGTTGTTATTATCAATAAAGGTGCTCCTGTTTGAGCTCACCAGTGAGGCTGACTTAATGGTGGCGAAGCGGCCTTGGTTCCTGTAGTTCTGTCCCTCGCTGCTCCGGTCTGAGGAAGACGACCTCTCCTGCCGTTGGTCCCTGTGGAGCGCTTCATCCCAGTGGTCCTGGTACACGCGCACGCGCACACACACACACACACACACACACACACACACACACACACACACACACACACACACACACACACACACACACACATTAACATAAAGAAACAGTTTGTGTTTTGTACAAACTAGAGTGACGGTTCTGTGTGGGATAACTAGCGGTACTACCAAGATGTACAGCTCATCCTCTATTTGTCTCTTCTGTTCCTGTTCCCACATGTCAATCTGCCTCGTTCTAGACATGCCCCAAAACTCATAAAGACACAATGGCTGCCAGTTTTCGACATGACACGGAAATTCATGCTCACGTCAAAACCACAAAGAGTCGACAAAGGACGAACTTGCCTGTCTTTTTACTTTTCTTCCTTCAAAAGATACTCAAGGCATCAAGCGCCCTGTTTGACCTTTGTCTACAGAGATGGGTTGTGCCTGGGAGGGATGTCGGAGAGCATGCGTGTGTGTGTGTGTGTGTGTGTGTGTGTGTGTGCGCATGTGCGTGTGTGTGTGCACGAGTGCGTGTGTGCTGGATGAACGAGCAACGCGGCACTGTGTGTGTCTGCAGACATGTGTCTTTGTTCTCCCGCCGTGAATGGCCTCGCTGAGGAAGCCGAGGCGATGCAGAGCCAGGAGTACGTCGATCCGTTTCCATGGTTTCAGCCCAGAGACAACAAGGTTGCATGTGTTCTTTAATACAGTCTGGAAAACCTGGAGGGCTTCTCCCCCTCTGTGTGGGTCTGTGGGTCGTTTTCTATTAATTGATGGCACAGTTATCCCTCGGGGACAGCCTGTGTGTGTGCGTGACTGAGGGAGAGCCAATCAACTGCGTTCTTGAATGCAGGGAAGTACATCTGGTGAAACACTACTGAGTTGTGGGATCATCTGGGTGGTGGGGGGGCTTTGAGATTGTTGGTGTGAGGGTCAGCATGTTTGAAATCAGGATGTTTACATTTCATTTATATCAGAGGTTCACTCTTGTCTGTTTATCTCCAGTCTTCCTGACAAAGGCAAACCCTTCACAAGTGGCTGGCTATTTATCTTTTTTAAGTCCAGGTGCGCGCATCATATATTCTTCTGGTTATTTATGTTCCATTTTGTGTTTCAAACTGCTGCACCATATATGGAACTCTTCATCTACAAGTGATCAGCTGTTGGTCTCCTTGAGTTGTTTTCAGTGTTATCACTGTTGGGCGTGAGGCTTGACAGTGACCCAACCCATCACACCTTTTTCCTCACACACATCTCTCTCAGAAAACCCTCAACTAAACCCTGCAACTCCCTGTCTCCTAGCTCCTAGCTCCCTTCTCCTATCTCCCTTGGCGCTACCTTCTTGGCTTGAGGCGAGGAGTCCAGGGTGCTGTCGTAGTCTTGGTGCAGCATCATGGTCATGTCAGGGCAGCTGTCCTCCAGCATCTCCTGCATGCTGTTGACGCTGCTGCTCTGGCTGCCCGTGCTGAGCGACGTGCTGGGGATGGAGTGGTTGCTCCCCAGGCTGTTCCTCTTGCAGCTCGCTGCCTCACTGTCCTGCAGCACAGGAGGCCGAAGGAAACAAGGAGAGGAAGGGAGAATTAGAGTCGAAAGGTGGCAAAGGGAGAGGAGGAAAGAGTGTGTGTGTGTGTGTGTGTGTGTGTGTGTGTGTGTGTGTGTGTGTGTGTGTGTGTGTGTGTGTGTGTGTGTGTGTGTGTGTGTGTGTGTGTGTGTGTGTGTGTGTGTGTGTGTGTGTGTGTGTCCTGACATGAATGGTCTGAGATGTCTGATAGCCTCATAACTGGTTAGGACCGATTTGGATTGGCAATGATCCAAACATCCACACATCAGCCCCCGTCTAGGCCACAGGGTCTCACCCCGGAGCCTTAAAGAACGGCTCTGAGATTGGGCCGGCAGGTTTAATGTCTCCATTCATTTGAAGACCCTCACACACACGTAATTTGCATTCAAGCGTAATGTATGGCCTAATGTATGGTTGACTGTGCTATCCGCCGCAAACCAAAAATAACTTAATCACGCTCACAGGTCTTCTGACACTGAGTGAATGTGGAGAGGAGGCTTGGTCACATTTCTGAGATGTGTTCAAGCATTCGCTCACAGGGACAGTGTGAAAGGGAAGATGTGTCCACCATGTCTCCGTGGCTGTAACCCCGGGCCAGGTCCAAGAGAGGACAGAGACCTATCAGGGACCACCAGAGTGCAACGAGAGGGGCCGAGGTCTGGAGTGAACTCGACAAAATGCCAAAAGAGGTTGACTGCAGGTTTTAACAGTCCAGTAGTGTCTTCAATGGAAACCAGCAATGTGCAGTTAAGTGTTTTACGAGCAAAATCCAATTACATAAACACATTTTACCAGCGGCAAATTATTTCCGCTGTTGGAGATGAAACTAGAAAGATAAAAAAAAGTTTTTTAGAAGTGGTGTCCCCCTGGGATCCAGCTCATTAGCTCATCAACATGGCGCCTCACAGTAGTGTTGGAGCCTCACAGTATGATCTCTGCCCTCCTCCTCGCGTTCCTCCTGCTAAAGCCTTACCTCCTCGTCCTCCTGGCTCTCCCCCATCAGGCCGATGTGCTTCTCCTGGTACAGGATCTTCTTCATCTTGCGGTACTGCAGGTTGTCCAGCTCCCGCACCGCGTCCTTAGTGCGCTGGATCAGGTCCATCAGCACCCGAGGAGGCCGCTCCCGCCGCACAAAGTCATGCTGGGGAGAGCAAGAGAGGGTGAGGGCGAGGGCCAGGGTCAAGGTCAGAAGGACGGTCAGGGTGAGGGCGAGGGCCAGGGGCAAGGTCAGAAGGACGGTCAGGGTGAGGGTGAGGGCCAGGGGCAAGGTCAGAAGGACGGTCAGGGTGAGGGTGAGGGCCAGGGGCAAGGTCAGAAGGACGGTCAGGGTGAGGGCCAGGGGCAAGGTCAGAAGGACGGTCAGGGTCAGGGCGAGGGCCAGGGGCAAGGTCAGAAGGACGGTCAGGGTGAGGGTGAGGGCCAGGGGCAAGGTCAGAAGGACGGTCAGGGTGAGGGTGAGGGCCAGGGGCAAGGTCAGAAGGACGGTCAGGGTGAGGGTGAGGGGCAAGGTCAGAAGGATGGTGAGGGTGAGGTTGACGGTAAGGGTCGGGTTCAAGGTCAGAGTGAGGGTCAGAGTGAGGGTCAGCCAGGGGTCGGGGTCCGATGAAAAAGGGATTTAACAGAGAGACAAAACTAAATATGCAGAAATAGTGCCGAAGTGAAATGATCCATCTTTGGATATTTCAAGTGCAAACAAGTTCTCATATACAAACTTGTTTTTTTTGTATTTTTTGTAGATTTATTTAGACTATCTCAAGAGGTACAGCACCATAAATGTTTTGAAAACGATGGTGTGTATTGAAGCGCAATCCTTCAAACAGGCACTAGAGGGAGCCTGTTAGTTGCTTAGCCTGTGCGCTCCTTGCCTCCTTCTCGCCATTCTATACTACTACACATATGCATCTGCTTGCACATGCGCCCAGACACACACACACACACACACACACAAACACCCACACCCACACATATACCCACGTGCGCACACATGCACACCTTCCCGCTTGTTCATTCATAAAATATAAATGACTTAAAAGGCCTGTGTGGTGACACGTATTCATCCCACAGCTATAAATACATACATTGCGACGGACACATTTTAGATCATATAATCCCTCTCTCCCTTCTGGACTCTGGCTGTGATAGATGCTTTCATAATGGGACGGTCAGGGCAGACCGATGACATCATCAGCTCAAAATAGACCTAGTTTTCCTTTCTGAGACGACGGACGCCAGAGACCTGGTGAAGCTTGTCCAACACGGAGATGGGGAGAGAAGAGGACACCCTTACATCATCTCTCAGGTGGAAACGAATATAGAGCTCCCCGTGTATGGCACTGCACTGTGATACTATTAGCACTACACTGTTGTACTATGGGTTATACTATTGGCTCTGCTCTGATCTGTACTATTATGACCTCTGTGTTGCAGCATGAGCTCTGCACTGTTGTACTATATTCTTTACACTATAGTATGAACTCTACCGTGTAATAGTACTAGGAACTTTAATCCGTAGAACTACGAGTTCTGCACTGTAGTATCATGAGCTCTACACTGTAGTACTATGAGCTCTACACTGTAGTATGGGCTCTACACTGTAGTACTATGAGCTATACACTGTAGTATGGGCTCTACACTGTAGTACTATGAGCTCTATACTGTAGTATGGGCTCTACACTGTAGTACTATGAGCTATACACTGTAGTATGGGCTCTACACTGTAGTACTATGAGCTATATACTGTAGTACTATGGGCTCTACACTGTAGTACTATGAGCTATACACTGTAGTACTATGAGCTATACACTGTAGTACTGTGGGCTTGACACTGTAGTACTATGGGCTCTACACTGTAGTACTATGAGCTCTACACTGTAGTACTATGAGCTCTACACTGTAGTATTATGAGCTCTACACTGTAGTACTATGAGCTGTACACTGTAGTACTATGAGCTATATACTGTAGTACTATGGGCTCTATACTGTAGTACTATGAGCTATATACTGTAGTACTATGAGCTATATACTGTAGTACTATGGGCTCTATACTGTAGTACTATGATCTATACGCTGTAGTACTATGGGCTCAACACTGTAGTACTATGAGCTATACGCTGTAGTACTATGAGCTATACACTGTAGTACTATGAGCTATACGCTGTAGTACTATGGGCTCTACTGTAGTACTACAGGCTCTACACTGGAGTACAATAGGCTCTAACAGTAATATAATACTGTTCTTTGATGAAGATTTCACCTTTGATTTGATCATCTCCAGAGAAGTGTACAGATCATGAGGAAGTATCTAGTGGTTCCATTGCTTGGTGATTAATAATAGTAAGCTGCGTGTGGTTGGTGCCATTAATGTTTTACTTGAGCTACACAGTAAGGACTGGATGTGTGTGCATGTGTCTGCGTGTGTGTGTGTGTGTGTGTGTGTGTGTGTGTGTGTGTGTGTGTGTGTGTGTGTGTGTGTGTGTGTGTGTGTGTGTGTGTGTGTGTGTGTGTGTGTGTGTGTGTAACCTGAAGCAAGAACAGCTCAATGGCCCGGATTAGTGACCTGGTTCCCCTCCCTTAAAGAGCTTGGAGGTAGGAGGGTGTGTGTGTGCGTGTTGCCCATGTGCCTGTGTTGGCCGTGTGTGTTTTGCCTGTGTCTGCGTGTGTGTGTGTGTGTTGGCCGTGTTTATATGTGAGTGGTACAAAGTGAGGGTATTAATCATAAGCTATACACAACATGCCCCATCACATGAAACAAAGAGTGTTTGGTATTTAAACCACCATAATGGTGTTTCTACTGAGATGTGGATCATAGGTCTTGGTACACAGACTGAATTTCAATGCTGGGGTGATGCAACTGTGAGGAATACCCTTTCATGACCCTATAAACCCAGCCCATCTGCCCCCCTGACTCACATTTGGATGGCTTGGCCCTCTCCAGGGGTTGTGTCAGACAGAAAATACCGGCCTTACAGCCAATGTGATACCCGAGTGTTGCAAAAAGCTAAAAACATCCTGTAAATTAGACAAATTATTTCATCCAGATGTTAGGGAGTGGAGGGTGTTTTGTTTTGTTTTAGTTTGTATACAAAGGCGATTGGGCCAGCTGTATTGTGGTGTACTATCCGGTATGTGTTGGTGTGATTTCGTAGTATACACATTGCTTCTAAAGGCGTGAAACAGGAAGGAGGAAATGGTGAGCAACCGAGAGAAAGAAAGAGACAACAACTCATTCTCCGTTGGGTGCACAATTCCCAGTTTGACTCAATAACTCTGTCTGTGCCTGTGCGTCCTATCTGTGCGTGTGCATGTCGTTGTGTGTTTGTGTGTGCCCGTGTTACAATCGGGGAGCCGTGGGTGGGATCCAGTGACTCATCCACGCGGGCTGACCGAGACAGGAAGTGAGGTCACAGTGGGGAGATTAAACAGAGGAAGAGCGCTCACTTTCAACAGCTCCCCTGATGAAGGTCGGTCCTGAGGAATCTTCAGTAGGCAGTAGTCCACGAAGCTCCGGAAGGGATCCGACCTGGAGACAAACGAGGAGAGAGAGGAGATCATTCTGTTGGTCACACTGAAGGACACGTGGCCTATGGTGAGAGAGAGAAGCAACAGGACATGGATCAGGGGTCAGGTGGATTTGTATGACAATGTTACACCCTGTAACACCCATATAACTTGCACTCAAGTTATATGCAATAATGTAATGCTTCAACCTATAACAGCATGTTACAGCATGTTACTGTGATGTGCCATGGAATGTTAAGGAACAGCCTGTAGCCTTACCACGCTGTGACATGCTGTCTCCTGACATCATTACATATTTACTGCATACTGTTACGTTAATTACTACACAGTACTGGCTTCTCTAATTATTACACTGTAACATGAAATTGTAATGTACAGTGTAACCGTATAATATAGGCACCTCCATAACAGCAGTGTAAACTATAACTTAACAAAACACAATTCAGATTCTACCATAGCAAAAGCCCTTTTTATTTAAGTTTTACCGATGCGAATATCTGTTCCAGGATGACCATGAGACCAGAAATCGTGGTTAAGTAGCATCACTAAATCACGACAGCTCAATCGCCCATAATCTCTTGAGTGTAGTCACCGCTGAGCGATATTTGGATTATGTAAATATGTGGAGCAATGTAAATGTAGGCCACTGGAGCCGCGACACATTGTCCCAGTGACTATGCTCTAGAAATGAGGCTGTGGCGCCACACGTACAAACGCTATGAAGTCTGTTGAGAGACGCACACAACAGACAGCCGTAGCCGCTCAACCACCGTGTTTGGGCTACGTGTACTGTACTGTTTACATCGGCCAAGGTCAACACACAAGTGCTACCTGACCGCCAGGGTATGGAAAGGCAGCCCGTTAAAAACGATGTCAAAAAGTGCGTTAACAGACATTTAAACCTTATCGTGTCGATATAAAAGTGGTTAAAGATTTACGACAATACAAAGTGGAAGGAGCAAAGTGAGGACACCAAGCCAAAAATAGTGTAAATCTAAGCGAGGAGATCATTAATAAAATGAAATAAAAAGGGGTCAAAGGAGTAAATCTAATCTAATATTAAATTAAGTTCCTTCATATGAGTGAAGTGAAGGTTGTCTGGTAATTCTATGAAAGCCTCTGTAGCCTGAACCGGTCTCGTCTAGCCTGGATGAGGACGAAGATGAAGATGACGATATGCCCTGGGCTTCTAAAAGCACTAATAACAATAGCCGTACACCCCAGCACACACCAGACAGCTCAACACTAAAGCACAAATCCTGGATTCACAGTAATATCCTGGGTTCAAAAGGCTGAATCTGGTGGGTAAAGCAGATCTACGTTCCCGGTCCTTCTAAATATTAACTCAGGGTTCTCATCCCGACAGCTCAATGTGGGCCACTCACGTTGTGTTTAATGGGGAGCATTAGAAATGGTTGAACAGATAGAAGAAATTGATTTTATTGTCTCGGGGCGATGACGAGGCAGCAGGAGGCAGGAGCAGGAGAACGCGTGACGCCACACGCCTCAGATGTAGAAAGACCGTGAGACTTGCTCAGCATTGTTTCCACACCACCAGAAGAGTGCTCTCTTCTGATTGGTCTGCATCCCACCGTATTAAATACAGGGTTAATGTTTAATGAGTGCACCCTACACACATGTTATAGGTTTGAGCAGCAGCTCCAGTGGATGTGAGGAAAGGTGAAATCATCGCAGCCAAGGCTCATCCCAGCTGTAGTAAATTTGGTGACAGCCCTGACAAAACATGAAGCTTTATGATAGCATGGTGCGTGTGAATACACAGCAGTAGATTCATATGCTTCTGATTAGTGGGAAGATCCAGGTTTAAATTGTTACCCCATGATCAATTGAATGGAATGCTCTCACTGAAGCCTTTGATGTTAGCTCAATGATAGCTGCTTGAAGTATGGTACCCCCATCACCATCACCATCTCCACCACCACCGGCACCAATACTACCAACACCTCACTCACAACCACCACCAGGCACCAAAACCACCACATCCACCTCCTCCATCTCCTCCTCGAACACCAACATACATCTCCATTTATAAAATATGGAACACTTCTACTTGGCATGGAGGGACGTCCATGCGTATATATGGAACAAAGCTCTAGGCCAAATTCCATGCCGTGCATCGTCCTATGTGACAATCATTAAGCAACCTTCTATGCCTCCATCTCATTGCACCATGAACACATTCAAAAAACGACACGCAACATTGATAAAATGACAACCGTTATGTTTAGGATCGATGCACCGCCTCTATTAAAGGTGGGGGGAGGTAATGACACCAGGGACTTAAGGGCTTGTTTTCACACCAGGACCCGGGCAGAGATCAGAGGGTTTAAGATGACTCAGATCAGAGCCCTAATGGCCATACAGTCAAGTGATATCAGGCCTTAAGACGCTTGGCCTGTTGATGAATCACTGGAGACGGCTATACATATTATCAACGCATGCCAATACAGTTATTACACATGTTTAGCACAGACTCATTTGGAGGTTGTTATGGAAAAAGAAGTGCGCAGATCATAAATGATCATATAACAGGGGGCCGTATTCAACAGAGAAGGAACAAAAAATGCAGGGACAGTAAACACGTGTTGACCTTCAACTCACCATTCGTTGGACAGCAGCGTGGGAGAGTCGTTCTGGGCAATGTGATATAAGGCACTCATGGCATTCATATTGAACAATGGCGGCTTGCGTTCCGCTAGAGAATGGGAAGAGATGGACAAAGAGAGAAATAGAGAGAGCTGTTACAGAGAATAGTGATGCAGACCATCTTTACACCTTGTTTGTTCTGCAAACAGGACAGGGCTGGTCGACCAGGAGGTTAATTTTCCACTTCTCCAAAATTGCTACCACAACTAAATTCATTAAAAGTTGAATAATTGATTCATTATCATTTCTAAGGTTCATTTGTTTGTCAACTACAAACATAGCTGGTGGACTGACTGATATTTTTCAGGGTTGTCAGTCAAATGAAATCAAAGTGTGGTACAATGTGGTTATGTTGACATTAACTCACCAAGTTCTATGCAGGTGATCCCAAGGGACCAGATGTCCACCTTCCCCTCGTATTGACCTTCATCCATGGCTAGGATCACTTCAGGAGCCATCCTGGAGACAAAGACACTGTCCTATTAGAGCATTTAGGCAATAAAGGACTATTAACATCATCAATTATTGTTGCTTTGTTGTGATGTTATTTTCCTTGAACTGGAACATTGATTATCGTCATCGCTTGCACAATGCAAAGATATCAGAGATCAAGCACAACCAAGGTGAAAATGTAAAAAAGTGTGAACCCCGATATTGTGTTCTGAACCAGTAAGGGTTCCTAGTATGAAGTGTGAACCATGTTATTGTATCCCGTACCAGGAAGGGGTCCCAAGTATGAAGCATAAATCTGGTTATTGTGTCCTGTACCAGTATGGGGTTCCTAGTATGAAGTGTGAAACATGTTATTGTATCCTGTACCAGTATAGGGCTCCTAGTATGAAGTGTAAATCAGGTTATTGTATCCTGTACCAGTATGGGGCTCCTAGTATGAAGTGTAAATCAGGTTATTGTATCCCGTACCAGTATGGGGTTCCTAGTATCAAGTGTAAATCAGGTTATTGTGTCCCGTACCAGTATGGGGTTCCTACGAAGGAGTTGGCAGGGGAGGCGATGGATGCGGACCCAAAGTCAGCCAGTTTCACCTGACCCAACTCCGTCAGCAGGATGTTACCGGCCTTCACATCTCTGCACCGCGAGGGAGCACACAGGTAGCACAGGTTAGGACTCAGTAGACATTAAGGTGCACCTCTGTAGCAGCGCTCTCATGATGCAAAGACATAGAGTCAACCACGGGTGTATGCGTATTGAGCTCGGGGTTAAGGACATTTAGGAACAACGCATAAAGAATAAGCACTTTTTCCTGATTTGTGATACCTTTCACACCCAAGATTTTCAAATTTTCCGCATAAATGACATGACCAAGTCCATAAGAGGACAATATTAAAGAATATGTTAAGAGCGGGAAGGAAATCGTCCTTAAAGCAATAGACACACCAAGTAAATAGAGATACGTTGTCTCCTTGGTATTTTTATTGCAAGGACACATATTTTTTTCCCCTTCCGACACTGTGCCAATATAATAGAAAAACCTCCTGTGCAGACATCAGGGATGGGCAACTTTCATGATAAAGAGGGCCACATTTTTCATCATAACCATCAGAGGGCCACATGACTGCGCACTTCAACTAAACGTAAGATGAGAGAAGCTACAAAATTTTGAATTTGGTAAATTTGATTTCCTGTATTCTGGTGCATTTTGGGTATGGCCACTACCTAAAAAATCTTCCAGAATCATAACTCATGTACGGTATGTTAATTGAACCAACATACATTAATTTCGTGTTTTCCATGCTCAAACAGCCACATGAATGGTTAGTATTTTCATCAGTGCAAAGGTCTCACATACATCATCATTCAATGATGTCACAAAACTGAAAAACAGTGGCCCAACATTAAGTGCAACAACTCTTGTTGCACTTAACTCAATCAATTTTTTTACTGATTACACTTTTTTTTTTTTTATTATTATGTGCGGGCCTGACTGAGCGAGGATGCGGGCCGCCAGTTGACCATCCCTGGCATACATACTTGGCAATAAAGCTATCTTTGATAGCTGGTAAAACAAATTAAACCATTCATTTTTATATCTAATGGGTCGTCAACATTAATGAAAACGTCGTCATCTATGATAAAGATCGGTTGTAAATCACTCAGTATTGCATGGAATGGAGCCGTGTGACAGATTTTTACAACGGAATTAGAATAGAGGGCTATAAACTCTGGGCTGTTGTCCGTCTTTGACCCATGTTATGTTCTTCACATTTATATTCCTATTGGGACACAAAAGTAGGATACCTCACCTGTGAATCATATTATGGGAATGTAGGTAAGCCAGTCCTAGCAAGGCACCATGGGTAATGGCGGCAATCTCAACCTCTTGGAGTGGTTTCTTGTGAACTATTGGGAGAAGACGGAAAATCCAGTGAAGATTGTCGGAATGACTTGCTGTCAAAAGGCAATACATCTTTTGTGAGTTTGTTTTCCCAAAATGCTGTGGTTGGGCGTCAACACGTGTTACAGTGCGACTACTATATTCATTTAGCTTCGACAATACATTTGCTACTTCAAACTACCTCTTTAATAATGATGACCAAGTGGTTGATTGTAAAATAGCAGTGATTTGAAACTGTGGTGGACAGCAGGAACATAGCATGAGCTGATAAAGCTTAACAATAAAAGACAATCTCTTTAGATCTCCATTATACTGATGCAATGACCTATAACATTGACTTGCGTGGGTAGGTCAATAGCAGAGGTTGAAACCCAAAGCGAAAGATCCATAGGATATTTTAAACTGACTCATATCGGAAGGTTTAGAGTCTAGGATGAACACCATCATCATGACCATGTTTTATAATGTGTATCTCTATTAGCGGATACGGTTGAAGGGAAGAGAATACATCTGGTCTACAATACAATCTATATTCAATATATAGATTATAATTTCATGTTCAATGCTTAGATAGTGTGTGTGTGTGTGTGTGTGTGTGTGTGTGTGTGTGTGTGTGTGTGTGTGTGTGTGTGTGTGTGTGTGTGTGTGTGTGTGTGTGTGTGTGTGTGTGTGTGTGTGTGTGTGTGTGTGTGTGTGTGTACCCTCTAGCAGATCTGATGCGGAGCCGAGGCAGTACTCCATCACCAGCTGTGAAGATAGGTACACAACATAGATAACCAGATCCTCACAAGATTACATTTATTAAGATTATTGCAAAGCTAACGAACGCAAACACCAAAAGCAGAGATAAATGCATCAATTTTTTTTTTTGTAACTGTATGAGATATGAGGAAAACTAAACGGGATATGATGGATAAATTATGAAAAGTAAAAAAAAAAATAGAAAGTAGAATAGAAAGAGTAAGTAGTGTGAATGCTGCAGTGAGATGAGAGCGATGACCGATGTATACAGCAGTAACACCTATATTAAGGGAGGGAGTGGGAGAGAGACTATCCTGACGTACCCAGGCAGTGTTGTCCTTTAGGTAGCATCCTTTGTACTCAATGGTGTTTGGGTGGCGTAGCTGCTCCAAGAACTTCACCTCCTTTATGATGTCCTGCCACTTCTGAAGACACAAAACACATTAGATGCAATTACATAATCATGTTGTATACCAGTTTTCTATCATTCAACTAGTCTTGTACAGAGTGATGGCTTTCCACCATGGTCATGGTGATCATAATATTTAATAATATTTAATATTTTACAATGCGCGCGCGTGTGCGTGCGTGCGTGCGTGCGTGTGTGTGTGTGTGTGCTTCTCACTTCAGTAGTCTGTTTTCCATTGTAGGACATCTTCTTGATGGCCACCACCTCATTGGAGTAGGAGTTTCGGGCCTGATGGAGAAGGGACGAAGGGAGGGGTCAAACTCAATCACAGGGGAATGAACACTTCCATGAACATCTGCCCTCAGAACAACCCCTCGACCTTTAACCTTTTCTATTGAGTTCATCAATAAAACCGGACACTATCTCGCTAGGAAAGTATTTAAGGAAAATGGGTCATAAATTAATACTGCATATCACAATGAGCAATGCT